>NW_028319258.1:207500-507500 GCF_062004578.1 Staurois parvus
TATAACTATCTAACTCTATAACTATGTAACTATATAACTATGTAACTGTACAACTATGTACCTATATAACTATCTAACTCTATAACTATGTAACTATATAACTATGTAACTATATAACTGCATAACTATGTAACTATATAACTATGTAACTTTATATCTATATAACTATGTAACTATGTAACTGTATAACTATATAACTATATAACTACAGTATGTAACTATGTAACTATAAAACTATATAACTACATAACTATATAACTATGTAACTATGTAACTATGTAACTGTATAACTATATAACTATGTAACTATGTAACTATGTAACTATATAACTATATAACTATCTAACTCTATAACTCTGTAACTATATAACTATGTAACTACATAACTATATAACTATATAAATATATAACTATGTAACTATGTAATTACATAACTATGTAACTATATAACTGTATAACTATATAACTCTATAACTATGTAACTGTGTAACTGTATAACTATATAACTATGTAACTATGTAACTGTATAACATTATAACTATGTAACTATATATCTATATAACTATGTTATTGTATAACTCTATAACTCTGTAACTATATATATATATATATATATATATATATATATATATATATATATATATATATATATATATATATATATATATATATATATATATAACTATGTAACTGTATAACTATATAACTCTATAACTATGTAACTATATAACTATGTAACTATATAACTATGTAACTATGTAACTGTATAACTATGTATCTATATAACTATGTAACTGTATAACTATATAACTCTATAACTATGTAACTATATAACTATGTAACGATGTAACTGTATAACTATGTAACTATGTAACTATATATCTATATAACTATGTAACTGTATAACTATGTAACTATATATATATATATATATATATATATATATATATATATATATATATAAAACTATGTAACTGTATAACTGTATAACTATATAACTATATAACTATGTAACTGTATAACTATGTAACTATATGTAACTAAAATATGTTTCCCAAATATATCCCCCCCTGGGATGAGTGATATATATATATTATTATACGGGATTTATATGGCACCAACAGTGTGCTCAGCGCTTTACTATATAACAGGAGACAATACAGCAACAATACAGTTCAATACAAGAGGGATAGGAGGGCCTGATCCTGGGAGCTTACAATCTAAGAGGGAGGGGCTGGTGGTACAAAAGGTAATAACTGTGGGGGATGGACTGGTAGGAGGAATAGAAGATTCCATTATTAGCTGAGGGCAGGAAAGGCTTCCCTGAAGAGATAGGTTTTCTGAGATCGCCTAAAAGTGAACCTGTGTTCATACAGCTGCTGTGTCCCCATAGTGTAACAGGTGTCTCCAGCCACATGAACAACCCCCTCATTCATGCTGTACAGGACAGAGGACCTGTGTGAATGGGGCATTTTTTACTTTTTTTTTCCTCAGCTCATTAATTTCAATGGGCTGCCTAATGTGTGGGAACATTCAAAAATTCAGAGATCGCCTAAAAGTGGGCAGAGTAGGTGATAGTCTGATAGATTGGGGTAGAGAGTTCCAGAGGTTGGGAGAGGCTCTGGAGAAGTCCTGGAGTTAAGCATGGAAGAATGGCACAAGGAAGCTAGAGAGTAGGAGGGTGTGTGATATATATACACTTTTAAATCCCAATGTACACAATCTATGTTTACCCTTAGATACACTCACCCGTTGACATGGAAGCACATTCCTATGTACACAGTCAACCATACTTAAGGTCCAGTTATACGTTTATATATATATACTGTACATATATATGGATGTGCTAAATATATACTTCTTTTCAAATATATATATGTATATATATATATTTGTACATACTCTTATATAACGTATCTCAGTAGAATTGCATGAGTATATGTGCACAATACCATAATATATAGTAGACAGCATACACAGTCATATGTAGATGTATAAAATTATAGATAGACAGACAGATAGATAGATAGATAGATAGATAGATAGATAATAGATAGATAGATAGATAATAGATAGATAATAGATAGATAGATAGATAGATAGATAGATAGATAGATAGATAGATAGATAGATAGATAGATAGATAATAGATAGATAGATGATAGATAGATAGATAGATAGATAGATAGATAGATAGATAGATAGATAGATAATAGATAGATAGATAGATAGATAATAGATATATAGATAGATAGATAGATAGATAGATAGATAGATAGATAGATAATAGATAGATAGATAGATAGATAGATAGATAATAGATAGATAGATAGATAGATAGATAGATAGATAGATAATAGATAGATAGATAGATAGATAGATAGATAGATAGATAATAGATAGATAGATAATAGATAGATAGATAGATAGATAGATAGATAGATAGATAATAGATAGATAGATAGATAGATAGATAGATAGATAATAGATAGATAGATAGATAGATAGATAGATAGATAGATAGATAATAGATAGATAATAGATAGATAGATAGATAATAGATAGATAGATAGATAGATAGATAGATAGATAGATAGATAGATAGATAGATAATAGATAGATAATAGATAGATAGATAGATAGATAGATAGATAGATAGATAGATAGATAATAGATAGATAGATAGATAGATAATAGATAGATAGATAGATAGATAGATAGATAGATAGATAGATAGATAATAGATAGATAATAGATAGATAGATAGAAAGATAATAGATAGATAATAGATAGATAGATAGATAGATAGATAGATAGATAGATAGATAGATAGATAGATAGATAATAGATAGATAGATAGATAGATAGATAGATAATAGATAGATAGATAATAGATAATAGATAGATAGATAATAGATAATAGATAGATAGATAGATAGATAGATAGATAGATAGATAGATAATAGATAGATAGATAATAGATAATAGATAGATAGATAATAGATAGATAGATAGATAGATAGATAGATAGATAGATAGATAATAGATAGATAGATAGATAGATAGATAGATAATAGATAGATAGATAGATAGATAGATAGATAATAGATAGATAGATAGATAGATAGATAGATAGATAGATAGATAGATAGATAGATAATAGATAGATAGATGATAGATAGATAGATAGATAGATAATAGATAGATAGATAGATAGATAGATAGATAGATAATAGATAGATAGATAGATAGATAGATAGATAGATAGATAGATAGATAATAGATAGATAGATAGATAATAGATAGATAATAGATAGATAGATAGATAGATAGATAGATAGATAGATAGATAATAGATAGATAGATAGATGGATAGATAATAGATAATAGATAATAGATAGATAGATAATAGATAATAGATAGATAGATAGATAATAGATAGATAGATAGATAGATAATAGATAGATAGATAGATAGATAGATAGATAGATAGATAGATAGATAATAGATAGATAGATAGATAGATAGATAGATAGATAGATAATAGATAGATAGATAGATAGATAGATAATAGATAGATAGATAGGTAGATAATAGATAGATAATAGATAGATAGATAGATAGATAGATAGATAGATAGATAGATAGATGATAGATAGATAGATGATAGATAGATAGATAGATAGATAATAGATAGATAGATAGATAGATAGATAGATAGATAGATAGATAGATACTAGATAGATAGATAGATAGATAGATAGATAGATAATAGATAGATAGATAGATAGATAGATAGATAGATAGATAGATAATAGATAGATAGATAGATAGATAGATAGATAGATAGATAATAGATAGATAGATAGATAGATAGATAGATAATAGATAGATAGATAATAGATAGATAGATAGATAGATAGATAATAGATAGATAGATAGATAGATAGATAGATAGATAGATAGATAGATAGATAGATAGATAATAGATAGATAGATAGATAGATAGATAGATAGATAGATAATAGATAGATAGATAGATAGATAGATAGATAGATAGATAATAGATAGATAGATAGATAGATAGATAGATAGATAGATAGATAAATAGATAGATAGATAGAAGGAGAGATAGATAGATAGATAGATAGATAGATAGATAGATAGATGATAGATAGATAGATAGATAGATAGATAGATAGATAGATAGATAATAGATAGATAATAGATAGATAATAGATAGATAGATAATAGATAGATAGATAGATAATAGATAGATAATAGATAGATAGATAGATAGATAGATAATAGATAGATAGATAGATAGATAGATAGATAGATAGATAATAGATAGATAATAGATAGATAGATAGATAGATAGATAGATAGATAGATAGATAGATAATAGATAGATAATAGATAGATAGATAGATAGATAGATAGATAGATAATAGATAGATAGATAGATAGATAGATAATAGATAGATAGATAGATAGATAGATAGATAGATAGATAGATAATAGATAGATAATAGATAATAGATAGATAGATAGATAGATAGATAGATAGATAGATAGATAGATAGATAATAGATAGATAGATAGATAATAGATAGATAATAGATAGATAGATAGATAGATAGATAGATAGATAGATAGATAGATAGATAGATAGATAGATAATAGATAGATAGATAGATAGATAGATAATAGATAGATAATAGATAGATAGATAGATAGATAGATAGATAGATAGATAGATAGATAGATAGATAATAGATAGATAATAGATAGATAGATAGATAATAGATAGATAGATAGATAGATAGATAGATAGATAGATAGATAATAGATAGATAGATAGATAGATAGATAGATAGATAATAGATAGATAGATAGATAGATAGATAATAGATAGATAGATAGATAGATAGATAGATAGATAGATAGATAGATAATAGATAGATAGATAGATAATAGATGATAGATAGATAGATAGATAGATAATAGATAGATAATAGATAGATAGATAGATAGATAATAGATAGATAGATAATAGATAGATAGATAGATAGATAGATAGATAGATAGATAATAGATAGATAGATAGATAGATAGATAGATAATAGATAGATAGATAGATAGATAGATAGATAATAGATAGATAGATAGATAGATAGATAGATAGATAATAGATAGATAGATAGATAGATAGATAGATAGATAGATAGATAGATAATAGATAGATAGATAGATAGATAGATAGATAGATAGATAATAGATAGATAGATAGATAATAGATGATAGATAGATAGATAGATAATAGATAGATAGATAGATAGATAATAGATAGATAGATAATAGATAGATAGATAATAGATAGATAGATAGATAGATAGATAGATAGATAGATAATAGATAGATAGATAGATAGATAATAGATAATAGATAGATAATAGATAATAGATAGATAGATAATAGATAATAGATAGATAGATAGATAGATAGATAGATAGATAGATAATAGATAGATAGATAGATAGATAGATAGATAGATAATAGATAGATAGATAGATAGATAGATAGATAATAGATAGATAGATAGATAGATAGATAATAGATAGATAATAGATAGATAGATAGATAGATAGATAGATAGATAGATAGATAGATAGATAGATAATAGATAGATAGATAATAGATAGATAGATAGATAGATAATAGATAGATAGATAGATAGATAATAGATAGATAGATAGATAGATAGATAATAGATAGATAGATAATAGATAATAGATAGATAGATAGATAGATAGATAGATAGATAGATAGATAGATAATAGATAGATAGATAGATAGATAGATAGATAGATAGATAGATAGATAATAGATAGATAGATAGATAGATAGATAATAGATAGATAATAGATAGATAGATAATAGATAGATAATAGATAGATAGATAATAGATAATAGATAGATAGATAGATAGATAGATAGATAGATAGATAGATAGATAGATAGAATTAAAAAAAAAAATATATATATATATAATATTATTATTATTATTTTTTTTGACCAAGAGGCATTTCCCGTGAGACGTGTTGGCTTTTCCTGTTGTTTTTGATCAATAAACATTTCAAATAGACCTTGGAGTGATAGAAACCTTTGTTCTGGGTGCTCCTCTATACCCATCCTAGAGTTTTCTGCTCATCATTAAGTGTTGTTGCATGGCAACCCCTTCCTGTTATCTCACATATATATTCTTATTATTATTATAGCCAAATTTACCCCCCTAACTCCTCCCACAGTTTTTACACTACATAGACAGTAATATATGGAAACGTGTGGATTGTTCCCGATTGGTGGGCTATTACTTTGTGGAACGTTTCGCCGAATGGTTCACGAAATATCACCGTTTTTGTGGTGAAATTGGTCCCATAGGAATGAATGGCGGAATGTTCAAAACTAGAGTGGGAGCTGACAAATCCTTTTCACAGTTACTCCAGCCACTCCAACCACACAACATTTACTCCAGCCACTCCAACCACACAACATTTACTCCAGCCACTCCAACCACACAACAGTTACTCCAGCCACTCCAACCACACAACAGTTACTCCAGCCACTCCAACCACACAACAGTTACTCCAGCCACTCCAACCGCACAACAGTTACTCCAGCCACTCCAACCACACAACAGTTACTCCAGCCACTCCAACCACACAACAGTTACTCCAGCCACTCCAACCACACAACATTTACTCCAGCCACTCCAACCACACAACAGTTACTCCAGCCACTCCAACCACACAACAGTTACTCCGCCAACTCCAACCACATAACAGTTACTCCAGCCACTCCAACCACACAACAGTTACTCCGCCAACTCCAACCACACAACAGTTACTCCGCCAACTCCAACCACACAACAGTTACTCCGCCAACTCCAACCACACAACAGTTACTCCGCCAACTCCAACCACACAACAGTTACTCCGCCAACTCCAACCACACAACAGTTACTCCAGCCACTCCAACCACACAACAGTTACTCCGCCAACTCCAACCACACAACAGTTACTCCAGCCACTCCAACCACACAACAGTTACTCCAGCCACTCCAACCACAAAACAGTTACTCCAGCCACTCCAACCACACAACATTTACTCCAGCCACTCCAACCACACAACAGTTACTCCAGCCACTCCAACCACACAACATTTACTCCAGCCACTCCAACCACACAACATTTACTCCAGCCACTCCAACCACACAACAGTTACTCCAGCCACTCCAACCACACAACAGTTACTCCAGCCACTCCAACCACACAACACTTACTCCACCCACTCCAGTTGTAGACTACTGGTGGAGGCGAGAACACTTCACACAATTTCCCCAGAAATTGTAGCTTTTCTAGTTTTCACAGTCAGCAGCCCAGGACTGTAACAAGGTCCACTTACATGGCACCCCCATTGGGTATTTGCCCTGGAAGGAGGACTCACTTCACTGCGTATCCACCAATACTGAGCCTTAGTTTCCATTGGTCCCACACATCGACTGGAAGAGGCGGTTTCCCATTTAGATAGGATCATAGAGTCTCATCCCTGAGATGACGGCAATAAAGGAATACATCATAAAATCTATATTAGAACAGAATGATAGAATGATTTCTTACCTGTGTGGGATGTCATGGCTCACCTGCGGTACGATCGTTCTACCTCTGGTGGTGTAGGCACAGTGAGTGTGTGACTTTGTATGGGTTCTATTTCCTGCTCTACCTGTACTGTCGGGAATCCCCTTTTCTTTTCTTTTCTAACATCCAATAACTATAATTATACCGCTATGCTCTGGTAACTATAAGTCCTATTCAGTGTACAAGAAGTATCTTCTTTCATTCTGTATGTATTGACTCTGCACAGTACAACTTACAGAATTGGTATGTCTGAAAAAGAAAGCAAAGCTTCACGGCTGTCATTCACAGAGGTAGTGGTTGCTAGGTCACCAATGTCTCACAGCATCCTAGCAACCAGTGACACTTCCCCATTCAATTCTTCAATCAGCAGCTGAACGGGAACAGGAGGTTAAAGGTGCACATTGAATACCCATAGTACAGGGGCATCAAACTGGCGGCCCTCCAGCTGTTGCGAAACTACAAGTCCCATCATGCCTCAGCCTTTGGGAGTCATGCTTGCAACTGTCAATCTTGCAATGCCTCATGGGACTTGTAGTTTTGCAACAGCTGGACGGCCACCAGTTTGAAACCCGTGCCATAGTAGGTGTGAACAGAGCCTTAAGCAGGCCATAGATGGGTCAAAAATCAGCCCATTTTCGGATCGTTAGTGGGTTAATAGGTCGGCCATTTTTCTGGATTTTGACACATTTTTTTATTGGTAAAGTTGGAAAAAATTGGCCGAATTTGCAGATCGACCGATTTTCGCGGCAATGATCGGCAAATTAGCCAATCTTTTTACTGATAAAAAATCTGCGCATGAGCCGTGACCTGCAAGAAAAAGAAGAAGAAAAAGAAGAAAAAGAATTCCAGTCCACTATTATATTTGACATTAAAAAGTATAGCGGTTGCAACATTTTATCTATTTGTATCCAAATAAAAACATCTATATCCGAAATGGATACAAATAGATACAATGTTGCAACCGCTATACTTTTTAATGTCAAATATAATAGCGGAGCTCTCTGCAGGGACAGAAGTAATACTCCGCTATTAAATTTGCTGGCCGTAGACGGTATGAAAATCGGCCAATATTTTTTACAGTTGGTGGTAACGTCGGCCGCTTGAACGACCGATTTTTCATTTTTTTTTTTTTAAATGGCCGGTTTTCGCCCCATCTATGGCCTCCATCAGAGCTGACTCAAACCCACCACAATTCCCCTCCCCCCGATCCCCAATGTGCATTTCCACACACATGTCTACAAAAATTGTTTAATGCTAATAATAACCACTTGACCTCCAGAAGGTTTTCCCCCCTTCATGAACAGATCATTTTTTGCTATTCAGCACTGCACTACTTTAACCCCTTTGCGCCGGCCGCACACAAATGTGCGGCCTCCCGGCATCTGGGTCTAGACGCCGAGCGGCCGCACATTTGAGTTCATGTAACAAGAAACATATGTGCTGAGAGCGCGCGCCCTGCGCGCTCCCAGCACACACGTTTGGTACTCACAAAAAGGTCCCGGTCCGCTCTTTCAATCGGGACCTTTCCCGATCATGTGACCGCCGTGATGACGAGCCACGGCGGTCACATGATACCTAAACCACGCCTCAACCGCCCCGCCTCCCGGCGTCCAAAACTCTTAAAGGGCCAGGAGGCACCGGCGGGAAGGGGTTTACTGGTAATTGTGTTGTAATGCAACATTGTACCCAAATTATATTTGTATCTTTTTTTTTTCACACAAATGGAGCTTTTTTTGGGGTGGTATTTGATCACCACTGGGGTTTTTATTCTTTACTATATAAATGAAAAGGACTGTTTTTCTTTGTTTCTGTTATAAAATATCGCAAATAAATAATTGTTCTTCATAAATGTAGACAAAACTGCATTCTGTTACATTTCTTTGGTAAAAAACAATAATCCAGATCAGTGATATATTATTTTGTGGGTGTGAATGGTACAGAGTCCGCAAACTACGGGATATACAGTATATCTGAAAACAGATCAATCCTGACGTACTGACGGACGATCCCATTTCTTGAGGCCCTAAAATGCCAGGACAGTACAAATGATCCCTTTTTGGAAAGCAGGCAGTCCATGGCATGTAGTAAAAGGCATGGCGAGTATTTTGTAGTTATAATTTTTATTTGTCACAATTTTTGGGAAAATAAAGAAATTTAAATTTTTTTTTTTTACATCCTGTCACCAGTGCAGTACAGCATCATCCTATGACTGGTGTGGTGGTGATCAGGGGTACTAACTGGTAACAGCATGTAAAAAAATAAATAAATCATTTTTTATTTCATTTTAATTTTTCTTTCTTTTTTTCATATTTTTTTTCTTTCTTTACTATATTGTTTTTACATACTGTCATCAGGGGTGTTCAGAGTCACCACAGTGATCAGGTAGTTTTTATTTTTCTTACACTGTTTTAACAGTGATGATCACTGCTTTAATCAATAGGTTTAGGTTTTAACTGGCTTTCAATCATGGCACCTTGAGTACTTATTTTGATTTCTGATTCAGGCTACAACTGATCACATGGTACAGGGTGCTGGGTACCATGTAATAGCTGTGGGCTAATCATAGCATCACAACAATAAACAAGCTGTCATGAATGGAATCCAGTGTAATCATTGATCACAGCACATGACACACATAATCACATGACACCCTGGCCAATCACAACTGCTGGGTACCAAGCGCCACAGTCATGGGATCATACCATTGTGAGCCCCAGGGCATTTGCAAGCAGAAAATGCCAGGAAAGACCTACTAGAACAGCTGAACTTTATTTGGGGTTAATGAGAGGGAACTTTAAATGTTGGCGGTTGTGTACTGACTCCTATTTAACATGCTTTTCAATGTGATTGCCCTAATTCTGAACGCAGTTACATCCCCAGTTATAAGAGGGTGTGCACACTTATGCAACCACATTATTTTAGTTTTTTATGTTTACTTCCCCCTCTAAAAGATTTCAGTTTGAGTTGTGCAGTTTATAGGTCACGTTAAAGGTGGAAAAAGTTCTGAAATGATTTATCTTTGTCTCATTTTTTTTACATTACAGAAACCTGACATTTTAACAGGGGTGTGTAGACTTTTGCTATCCACTGTACATGCTGTTTCGCTGGATAATTAGCTTTGTAAATTTGATTTATACATAGACTCCCGGGAGTTACAAAGATAACAGCAAAAGGACCTTCTCACCAGGGGCGGACTGACAACTCATGGGGTCCCCGAGCAATAGGGGATCATGGGGCCCCTGTGTCCTTGCCCAAACTCAAAAAAGCCTATGGGGCATCTCATGGGGCCCCCTACTGACCCCGGGCAGTGCCCGAGTTTCCAAATGGAAGCCCCTGCTTCTCACTTAGCTTCTTGCTGAGCATTGTTATACACTTCCCCACGCTAAGCACATCATTAAGGACCCTTCCACATGAGTGGCCTGATCTAGTCTGCTTGTCAGTTTTTCAGGTGGACTTGAGCTGAAGCTACTTTAGTCTGTGGGTTACTGGATGTAGATGTGATGGATCGGAATTAATTCATTACAACTAGCTGCCTGTAGATCAACTATGGGTCCAGAGAACTCCAGTGTTTAGCCACTTGCCACCGCGCTGTAGCCAAAAATTGACTACAGCGTGGTCGGCTAGTTCTGGGAGGGCATCCATGGACATCTGCCCAGAACCACACACCCCTGCGCACCCCGTCGGGCGCACCGGGTGCAATCTGTGATCGCTATATCCTTTGGATACAGCTGATCACAAATCGTGGTAAAAGGGCCAATCAGAGCATTCCTTTACCATATGACCAGCTGTGTCCAATCACAGCTGATTACAGTGTAAACAGGAAAAGCCGTAAGTGGACATCTACAGAGAGAGCCCATCAGTGGCAATCTACACAGTGCCCTGATTATCAGTGTAGCCCCATCAGTGCCACCTTTCAGTGCCTATCAGTGATGCCTGTCAGTGCCCAATAAATTTTGGCTATCAGTACTCTTCAGTAATGCCTGTCAGTGCTGCCTATCAGTAACTCCTCATCAGTCTTGTCTATCAGTGCCGATTAGTGCCACCTATCAGCGCCCATCAGTGCCCATCAGTGCCACCTTTCAGTGCCTATCAGTGATGTCTGTCAGCGCCCATCAATGCTGGCTATCAGTGCTCTTCAGTGATGCCTGTCAGTGCCTCCTCATCAGTCTTGTCTATCAGTGCCCATCGGTGCCACCTAACAGTGCCCATCAGTGCCACCAATCAGTGCAGCTTCATCAGTGCCACATATCAGTGCAGCTTCATCAGTGCCTCCTCATCAGTACACCCTCCTTGATATAGAACTACTAAAGGAGTCTTTTTTTATTATTACATTTCTCGGTGGTCTCGGTGGTTCGAGCAGGGGAACGGTGTTTACCATAGTACAGTTTCCCAATTGATCTCCAAAAAATGGCGCCGATTGACATATGATCTACATGTCGGTTTGGTCTACAACAAAATGGCACCGGCTCTATATATAAGGTGAATGTAAAACATACATAAACAGTGTTGTGCTAACTCATATAAACATAATAGTCCATAAACAGATTCAAACGTGATAGTTCAATCAAAATATGAAATATAAATATAAAGTGCTTGATGGGTGAAGAATCACTGCGATGATAAATAAAGTCTATTTGAAAAAACACAGTGCTCCACCTTAACTTAGTGTTCCTAAAAATATATATGGATGGCCGGTCACCTCCTACAGTGGACCCATAAATTAATACAGGTCAACCAAGAATGGTAATTCTAAAATGATGCTGTAGATGGCAGCAGAGAGCTGATGACAGGAACCCCTTCAATGACAGTATATATGGGACTCTTCTCAGCTTAGCTCCACATACAGAAAGAACAGAGAACACCTCCCATAGTGTAATAATGTTTAATTCCATAAAATAATTTCAGAGTGTCATTCACATGATAGAAGCAGTAACAATTTTGCAATTCAAAACTCCCGCTCCATAAAAAGCCGACAATGATGTCACTAGGCTCAGCCCCCACGCGTTACGCCGCCAACCGCGTAGCTTTGTCAGGGAAAAGACCGCCCAGTGACGTTCACACCCATAAATGCATCTAGGTAACCATGACTACTGTTTCTGCTTCGTTCCGTAGAGCCTGCAACATCGCTGATGTCACATTTCACATGGAACAAAAACTTTTTTATCATAACACACAAACAATCCCACCTAAATTTATTATACAACAATATTATTAAAATAAAAACTTTAACCACTTCCCCACCGGCCGTTGCATATAAACGGCCGGACGGTGGCAGTGCAGGGTCGGGTGGCCGTTAATAAACGGCCTCCCCGCACCCTGCTTGTGCGCACTCCCTGGAAGCGCGCAGCACCACGATCCGGTGCCCGCTGTGTGCTCCGGACACAGTGAAACACCGATCGTCGGACGGGACCTCTGTACCAGGTCCCGATCATGTGATCACTGATTGGCCAATCAGTGATCACATGCAAAGTAGTAAGCAAGATGTCACTTCTACGTGTGAAATCTGTGAATGATCACAGAGGTCACATGGTACAAGCCTTGTACCATGTGACAAGCTGTGACCAATCACAGCTCACTCAGTACTTCTCAATGACTGCAAGAATGCACACAGAGAGAAAGAAAAATGATTGCTTTTACATCCTATATGGGTGTAAAAGCAATCAGTGTAAAAAAAAAAAAAAAAAAAAAAAATCTTCATCACCCCCCACAAGTAGTACAGTGTCACCATGGTGACACTGTACTGCTAGGGTGACAGTATGTAAAAAAAAAAATAAAAGGAAGGGGGGGGGAAAGTGTCCGGACTGGAAGGGGGAGAAAGTGTCCGGACTGGAAGGGGGGGAAAGTGTCCGGACTGGAAGGGCGGGAAAGTGTCTGGACTGGAAGGGCGGGAAAGTGTCCGGACTGGAAGGGGGAGAAAGTATCCGGACTGGAAGGGGGGGAAAGTGTCCGGACTGGAAGGGGGGGAAAGTGTCCGGACAGGAAGGGGGTGAAAGTGTCCGGACTGGAAGGGGGGGGAAAGTGTCCGGACTGGAAGGGGGGGGAGTGCCCGGACTGGAAGGGGGGGGGGGGGAGTGTCCGGACTGGAAGTGGTTAAAAGCTCAGGAAAAAGTTAAAAAAAACCCATGATCTTGTACAGCCCCATCTTGTGGTCAAAAAGTATAACATCACCCAAGTAAAAAAATAATTATAATTCATTGTATTGTATACTTAACACTAATGATATTCATCAATATTGATAAATAATAAAAAGGAAAAATAAAAATACATAATTAATATAAGGCCTATAAAAACAGATAAAACCCACATTAATGATTAGTGATAAAACAATTTAAGTTGAATTCTACATTATGCCCTGATGGATAAAAAGTCTACATTTTGCATATCCAAAAAGATTCTCGCTGACTTTATTACTGCCCCTCCAGTGGGGATAGTACCTCTCAATACCCCAAAATAATAAACTGGAAGGATCTTTATTATGCATAGTAGTGAAATGTCTTGGTACACTATGGTTTTTGAACCCTTTAGCGATATTCTGAATATGTTCCCTAATCCTCTTTTTGTGCGTCCAACATATTGTATCCAACAGCCACATTCCAGCACATAAACTACCCCTTCTGTCTGGCATGTAATAAAATCTCGAATTAAATAATCTTTATTTGTACTTGTTGCTTTAAAATTAGTTATTTTTCCGATTAACCTCCCTAGCGGTCTGATGATGTCAGTATTTCTGTGCTCAAAGCGGTACATTGTTTTCAATGGAAATGTGTTGTTTTTTTATTGTAGGCCTGTAATTCTTAGCAATAATCTGTCCGAACAAGAGTCTAGTAAACATCCCGGGGATGATAAAATTTGAAACACGAAATCATAAATGATAATATAATAAATAATCATAAAAAATAATATAATAATAATAAATGTAATTCAATAATATAATAAAACCAAAAACACTGAAATGTGAAATATAGCGCCAAGTTCGCACATCGCTGAGCTCAGTCGCAGAATCGTTTTCAGTGTCTGATGAGGAATTTCCCCCACAAATCATTATCACTCAATTCTGCAAGTGGTTCTGATTTACTATCGCTGTTCTCTAGCCGGTCTAAAACCGCGTCTGACCTAAAGGGACGCTTTTTGGACGCCATGGACGTTTCTCAGTTTCCAGGCAGAAAGAACAGTAAAAATGCAGGCAGGGCGCCGGACAAAGCACTCGGGACACAATGTATGTGAAATGGTTTGATACAGGAATGTTATACTATGTGATTTTAGTGTATTTAGTGAATGTCACTTTTAAAATTTTTTAATTTCCTGCCAGTTCCATCCCCCGTACGTCCCGACGCTCGCAGGGACCGGAACCCGGAAGAAGGATGCTGGCATCGGCCAGAGGAGATTACAGGGGACACTGCAGGGGGGACATCGCAGGAGCGCAGGACAAGGTAAGTCAAACAGGGATCCCAGAGCAACTCCGCATGGTAAGCCCGAGTGTAGCTCGGGGTTACCGCTTGTGGTGCTGAAACTTTACCCCGAGCTACACTCGGGAATACCTCCAGGGGGGTTAAATGATGTTGCTGTAATATAATTTCCAAATCGAGGAAATTAATTGTCTTCTCATTTATCTCCCAAGTAAGTACTATATTCTATTGAAAATTCCATCACCTGTTGGTCTCTTTTTCGCTTGTTTTTTTCCAGCCTGCTCTGCACCCCCTCCTCCATTGGGACTTCTGGAGTCCCTCTTTCTTGCCATGGTTGGAGTCTCTCTTGTCTCCTCTCCCCTAAAAAATCTCTTGGGGTGTTATAATAGGTCTCATCATATCTCAGGGCCTCATATCTGTTGTATAATGGAGACAAGAGAGACCCCAACCAAGGCAAGAAAGAGGGACGCCAGTAAGAAGAAGTCCCAACGGAGGAGGGGGCGCAGAGAAGGCCGGAAAAAAACAAAGAGACCAATAGGTGATGGAATTGTCAATATTAGAGCAGGTGAACTTAGTAAAGAAGAGATCGAAGTCCTGGATAAGGGCGGGAGATTTGGCCCCAGAAAGAAGGTAAATACATTCAATAGGCCATTGCCTGTTATTATACAGATTGGGATGAGCTGGAGCTTCAATTCGGTGTTCTGTTTTGTGCTGATGGGGATGATACTGCCACCTGGTGTCTAAGGAGCTCATTACTGGATGCTGATCATACCTGGTACCTATTAAATGTGAGTGCGTTTGTATTGGTTGCTGTGCAATAAAAGGTTTTAAAAGGATAAAGAACTATGTTTATGAGGAATACGGCTGATCCAAGGTGTTTGTTTGGAGTGGGTGTCTTGGAGCAACCATTCAGAGTCCATACATACAGAGTAGGGACAGATACCGAGAATGACACCTGGCATCCGGGACAGGAGAAGTGAGACTGTGCAGAGTCCATACATACAGAATAAGGACAGATACTGAGGATGACACCCGGCATCCAGGACAGGAGAAGTGGGACTGTGCAGAGTCCATACATACAGAATAAGGACAGATACCGAGAATGACACCCGGCATCCGGGACAGGAGAAGTGGGACTGTGCAGAGTCCATACATACAGAATGAGGACAGATACCGAGAATGTATCTTCAGCAGCCCTGGCTGGGTGTTTGTAGGTTTTCTGTATAGATCTGTGGTGGGACTTCTCAGTAGAGCTGTTGGATGATTTGTTCCTCATTACAGAAGGTGAGAAGATGTAACAACCCCCCCACCTCCCCCCAACACGCACATAACACATTCAGAGACCTCTAGTCCACATCCTGTATACATTCAGAATAGGGACAGATACCGAGAATGACACCCGGCATCCGGGACAGGAGAAGTGGGACTCTGCAGAGTCCAAACACACAGAACAAGGACATATACCAAGAATGACACCCGGCATCCGGGACAGGACAAGTGGGACTGTGCAGAGTCCATACACACAGAACAAGCACATATACCGAGAATGACACCCGGCATCCGGGACAGGAGAAGTGGGACTCTGCAGAGTCCATACACACAGAACAAGGACATATACCAAGAATGACACCCGGCATCCGGGACAGGACAAGTGGGACTCTGCAGAGTCCATACACACAGAACAAGGACATATACCGAGAATGACACCCAGCATCCGGGACAGGAGAAGTGGGACTCTGCAGAGTCCATACACACAGAACAAGGACATATACCAAGAATGACACCCGGCATCCGGGACAGGACAAGTGGGACTCTGCAGAGTCCATACACACAGAACAAGGACATATACCGAGAATGACACCCAGCATCCGGGACAGGAGAAGTGGGAGTCTGCAGAGTCCATACATACAGAGTAAGGACAGATACCAAGAATGACACCCGGCATCCAGGACAGGAGAAGTGGGACTGTGCAGAGTCCATACACACAGAACAAGGACAGATACCGAGAATGACACCTGGCACCCGGGACAGGAGAAGTGGGACTCTGCAGAGTCCATACATACAGAGTAGGGACAGATACCGAGAATGACACCTGGCATTCAGGACAGGAGAAGTGGGACTCTGCAGAGTCCATACATACAGAACAAGGACAGATACCGAGAATGACACCTGGCATCCGGGACAGGAGAAGTGGGACTGTGCAGAATCCATACATACAGAACAAGGACAGATACCGAGAATGACACCCGGCATCCGGGACAGGACAAGTGGGACTGTGCAGAGTCCATACATACAGAACAAGGACAGATACCGAGAATGACACCCGGCATCCGGGACAGGAGAAATGGGACTGTGCAGAATCCATACATACAGAACAAGGACAGATACCGAGAATGACACCCGGCATCCGGGACAGGAGAAGTGGGACTGTGCAGAGTCCATATATACAGAATAGGGACAGATACCGAGAATGACACCCGGCATCCGGGACAGGAGAAATGGGACTGTGCAGAATCCATACATACAGAACAAGGACAGATACCGAGAATGACACCCGGCATTCAGGACAAGAGAAGTGGGACTGCGCAGAGTCCATATATACAGAATAAGGACAGATACCGAGGATGACACCCGGCATCCAGGACAGGAGAAGTGGGACTGTGCAGAGTCCATACATACAGAATAAGGGGAGATACCGAGAATGACACCCGGCATTCAGGACAAGAGAAGTGGGACTGTGCAGAGTCCCTACATACAGAATAAGGACAGATACCGAGAATGACACCCGGCATCCGGGACAGGAGAAGTGGGACTGTGCAGAGTCCATACATACAGAATGAGGACAGATACCGAGAATGTATATTCAGCAGCCCTGGCTGGGTGTTTGTAGGTTTTCTGTATAGATCTGTGGTGGGACTTCTCAGTAGAGCTGTTGGATGATTTGTTCCTCATTACAGAAGGTGAGAAGATGTAACAACCCCCCCACCTCCCCCCAACACGCACATAACACATTCAGAGACCTCTAGTCAACATCCTGTGTCAGTGTGCTCAGCACTGAGATCACATCAGAGAACTGACATCCAGAATCTTCACTCTGGGTAAGTCTGTCTGTCCTCCTCTTCATCCTATTACTGACCATTAGTGATGGGGTTCAGGTTCGGGTCTACCATGGTTGGAGATCATGGCCCTGGCAAAGTCATTCTGTAACTCAGCTGCTCAAATTCTTTTGTAACCATCACTCATTGTAAGATACTTGTGGCCAGCAGGCTTATATATGCCAATAATGGGGGCTTTATGTACCAGCCCCCCCCCCCACTTTATAATGGAGTAAAGAGCCGCCATGGTGTTCATGAACTGGAAGCCATTGTGGGAAAATAATAGGCAAACTTGGCAAATTGCATATAGGTAGATGAAGGTTCTAACTGAGTATGGGAGAGCAGTGACTCAATCTCGGTATCTATCTGGTGGCCCCACCGTGCCGGTCCCTGGTCTGCAGATGGGGGTGTGGAGCTCATAAAATGTGATGGGGGGGGGGGTGAATGTCACAAAAAATGGCCACTGCCCCAGTCTACAACTGGCCTTGAATATCTCAGGGCTGTGTGGATCGGGCAGCTGACCAGCTTGTCAGACTTGCACACAGACTTGAACCCCCCAATGCTGCTGATGTGTGACATACATTTTCTTTTTCTGCAAGAATCTACTTTGTTTCTGAAGGTGATATTTGGGGTGGGGGGGGGGTATTCATTTCATGGACATATTTTTTATTTTATTGGTATATTTATACTGTAAGTTGATAGGGCCGTTTTGTGAGGTTAAACTGATTTTTTTTTGGGGCTGGAAGGATTTCCTTTAAAAAAAAAAGCAGATTTCAGTGTTGGGGTGTTATTTTGATTTTTTTTTTTGGGGGGGGTTCCTTGAATTTAATTGAAGACCAAGCATTTTATTTCAAAGTTTTTAAATCAGTATTTTGTGCCAGAAAATGACTTATAGCGCCCAAACACTATATATATTTTTTAGCAAAGACCCTAGAGAATGAAAAGGCGATCATTGCAATTTTTTATGTCACTTGATATTTGCGCAGTGATTTTTCAAACACAGTTTATTTGGAAAAAAATACACTTTTGTGAATTAAAAAAACAAAGCAAAACACAATATATATCCCAATTTTTTTTGTAAAATATGAAAGAGTTGCAGCGAGTAAATAGATACCTAGCCTGACATGCTTTAAAATTGGGCACGCTCGTGGAATGGCGACAAACGACGATACTTAAATATCTCCATAGGCACCATTTTAAAATGTTTTTACAGGTTACCCATTTAGAGTTACAGAGGGGGTCTAGCTCTAGAATTATTGCTCTCGCTCTGGCGTTCATGGCGATACCTCACATGCGTGCTGCGAACACTGTTTACATATGTTTGAATGATTTATATATGCTTTCGCTTCTGTCCATGAGCATGGAGGGATGGGGGCGCTTTAAAAATGTTTTTCTTATTTATTGAATTTTTTATTTTTACACGATCTATTTTTTATTTTATTATTATTTTTTATTATTTATTTTTTATTTTATCACTTTTATTCCTATCACAAGGAATGTAAACATCCTTTGTAATAGAAATATGCATGACAGGTCCCCTTGAAGAAGAGATCTGAGGTCAAAAAGGCCCCATATTTCTTCTACACCTTTAAAAGCAAAAGATAAAAAAAAGTTTTGATCTTTCGTGTTAAAAAAGAAAAAAAAATGTTTACATCCACTGTTGACCAGAAGTGACGTCCTGACAATGCCCCGGTCCTCCATCATGATAGAGGCAACCAGAGACCATAGAGTCTTTTATCGCCTCAAAGAGGTAACTGTGTGCTGGGTGAGATTTACTATGGTGCTGTGTCTGTGTGCTTCACTGTACCACACTGCTTTGCGTGGCTGTGCTGTGCAGTGTGCAGGAGCTGACAGGCAGGAGAATTGTACTGTTTACATACAGTTCTCCCCCTCTTTGGAGATCCTTGACAATCACTGGGTGATAGATGGCCGTGAATGGCGGCACGGATAGTGTGCCCCCTACCTGGAAATGTAAACTCATATATATATATATATATATATATATATATACACACACATGATTTTGCACACCCGTGCCACCCTGTAGCAGTATATACTGATCACTGCATTGGTGTCACTGGGGATGTTAGTGACACCAAGTCAGTTTCCCCAGTGTCAGAATGCCCGCCGCAGTCCTGCTATAAGTCGCTGATCGCCACCATTACAAGTAAAAAAAAAAATCCCAGTATATGTCAGTGACACCAAGTCAGTTCCCCCCAGTGTCAGAATGCCCACCGCAGTCCCGCTATAAGTTGCCGATCGACGCCATTACTAGTAAAAATCATTTTTAACAAAATCCCAGTATCTATACCGCCATTTGTAGACGCTACAGCTTTCACGTAAACCAATTCATTTACACGTATTGGGATTTTTTTTATTAGCAAAGACACAGAGCAGAATACATTTTGGCCTAAATTTATAACAAAATTTATTTATTTTATTTTTTTTTACATGTTTAATAGCAAAAAGTCAAAAGTATAGTTTTTTTTCTCAAAATTTTCAGTCTTTTTTTGTTTATAGCACAAAAATTAAAAACATGTTTAATAGCAAAAAGTCCAAAAAATTGTTTTTTTCTCAAAATTGTCTTCCATTTTTTTATATAGCGCAAAAAATAAAAACCGCACAGGCGATCAAATACCACAGAAAGAAAGCTCTATTTGTGAGGAAAAAAGGACGTATATGTCATTTGGGTGCGGCATTGCATGACCGCGCAATTGTCAGTTAAATTAACGCAGCGCCGTATCGCAAAAAATGGCCTGGTCAGGATGGGGAATCCTCTGGAGGGCGAGAGGTTAAAATGTCACAAGTAGCACAACCAGGGGCGGACTGACAACTCATGGGGCCCCCGGGCAATAGGGGATCATGGGGCCCCTGTGTCCTTGCCCAAACTCAAAAAAGCCTATGAAAACGGTACTAGGGGCATCTCATGGGGCCCCCTACTGACCCCGGGCCCTCGGGCAGTGCCCGAGTTTCCAAATGGTCAGTCCGCCCCTGAACACAACACTATTATATCTTCATTTTGGTTGTATAATGTGTGGGAACACTTCAAGCATTTTTTGCAGCAACTCATATTCCACTATCATTTTTTCTTTCTATGTGTCACTAATTATTTATTCGTTGTTCTTTATATAAATAAAATAAATAGGACATTTTTGTTATGTTATATGTGCGTGGACTTACCATGAACAAAAAATGAGTTACTTTAAAAATATAATTAAAAATATAATTGGGTTTCTTTTCCTTGGTGTGACACAACAACATAACAGGAAACAATATCTTGTTAAAGTGACAAATGTTCTGCAACGTTGTGGCCGTTGTCTTCCTCTTGCGGTGGAATAATCCTCAAATAGAACATGTGTCTGAGAACAGAAGAGGAATCCACGTCTCCATCCCGGATACAGAAATGAGGACATTATGACCTCCAGGCTCACTATTGGTTGTCCTTGTGTGGTTTGTGTGTGAGATTTCTCATGTATCATTGTCCCATCCTCATACCCCCCCCCCCCCATAGGAACATACGTCCCTGTCTGCTGGTTACAGTCGCCCACCACCTCTGATTACTAAGACGTTCCAGTTATGACTCTTATGCTATGTGCCTATTGATGAAAATGTGTTTAAAAAAAAAACGGGGTTCGTGCCATATCCCTATATATGTAAATCAAGTCAAAATCAAAAAATCCAACATCTGAGACATCAGGGGCCCACCATGCAGGGGCGGACTGACCATTTGGGCACCCGGTCAGTAGGTGGCCCCATGAGAAGCCCCTTGTACCTTTCATAGGCTTTTTTTGGGTGTGGTTTGAGTGTGTGTGAGGACACAGGGGCCTCATGATTCCCTATTGCCCGGGGGCCCCATGAGTTGTCAGTCCGCCCCTGCCACCATGTTAAATTTACCACTCACCATCCTGAGGATTCCCCCCCTCTTGTCCTGACCAGGCCATTTATTGCATTACGTCGCTGCGTTACTTTAACTGACAATTGCGCAGTCATGCAACGCTGCACCCACATTAAATTTACGTCCTTTTTTTCCCACAAATTGAGCTTTCTTTTGGTGGTATTTGATCACCTGTGCGGTTTTTTATTCTTTGTTCTATAAACAAAAAAAGACTGACAATTTTGAGAAAAAAAAACTATATTTTTGACTTTTTGCTACTAAACATGTCCAGTAAAAAAATTTTAAAAATCTAATTTCATCATAAATTTAGGCCAAAATGTATTCTGCTCCATGTTTTTGCTTAAAAAAAAATCCCAATACGTGTAAACTAATTGGTTTACGTTAAAGTTATAGTGTTTACAAATGGCGGTATAGATACTGGGATTTTAAACATTTTTTTACTAGTAATAGTGGCGATCAGCAACTTATAGCTGGACTACGGCGGGCATTCTGACACTGGGGGGGGGGGGGGGGAATGGCAGGAAATATACTGCTAATGCTTGAGTAACATCCCTTTCCTCTGTTGAGATATTTGCCTGACAGTCCTTTATGAGTAGTAGTCCTAGTTGTGGTGATTTATGATAGAAAACATAGTAGATGACTTTGCAAATAGTGCTGCACATTACTGGCTCCTGAAGAAGTTCATAATGTCTATGAAACGCGTTGGGCCATAAAGCACCAGCATTACATGATACAATTACATTATATACTTAGGAAGCTTCCCATTTGGACATGGACCCCGTGTTCCCGCTCTCCGCTGCACAGGCTGTCAGCATCATTTCAAGAGTACAATCCTCTGCTCAGGGGCGGACTGACCATTTGGAAACTCGGGCACTGCACGAGGGCCCGGGGTCAGTAGGGGGCCCCATGAGATGCCCCTGGTACCTTTTTCATAGGCTTTTTTGAGTATGGGCAAGGACACAGGGGCCCCATGATCCCCTATTGCCCGGGGGCCCCATGAGTTGTCAGTTGCCTCTGCTACTGTTTGTAAGTGGCTCCGGTTGGCTGTGCCTACCTGCCAGGCCTGAAGGAACATTGTTGGGACTTTCTCAATACACTGATTTCAGCCACCTCAGCCTCTGAGTGTTTCAATGCCGCCATCCACCACACTGCACCCTACCCACATACTGATTACTAATGCATTGTTTATTAGGCTGTACTCAACTAAAGATTACTAATGATTTGCTATTAGGAACAAAAAAAACTTTAGTACTTTAATTTGCTTTAGAAAGCAGCCACATTCCCATATCCCGGGAAGAAAAGGCTGCCCCCTGCCAGCATGCAGTAGAGAGGGGCCCTCACACTCTGTGTGGAAGCAGTGGTCCCTCTGCAGAGGTCTGACCCTCCCCCCGCTGAGTCAGAGCTGGAGCTCTCCTGTCAACAGGGTGATTGCTATATGTGTCCTCATTGGAGAGCTTTTCCCCTAATTCCCGTTCTGGTGAAGCCCAGAGCACTGCAGAGAGTTGACTCCCTGGTTTATACTCTTCAGAGTTGATTCTTTTTATATTATGTTAGAAAAAAATGTTGGAGGCAGCGGCCCTGTTACCGGCCTCCAGTAGATTATTTAAAAGAACGTATGTAAATATAAAAGACAAAAATCTGTAAAAAATATATATATAGTATTTAGTAAATCATATAGACTTCTCAGTAGGGAATCTAATTTTGGTCTTGTTTTTTCCTCCTTTCTGCAGGGTTTATGTTTCATGTCTGAATATGTGGCTCATCTTGGTTCTTCTAAGCTTTGTCACCTCTACCTCCTGCCAAACTCACCCCCCTCTCACCTCCGCCTGCCGACCTGCCAAGAAGCCAGAATGTGATAAAGTCCACTTTGTCCCCGGTCACAATCTCCTCGGTCAAGGCTTTGACATTGTGACCATGAAGCAGACCAGGGCTCACCTATTAGATCTCCAGAAGTTTTCCACAGAGGACAACACGTGCACTGTCTGTCACAACCCATATATGAACAAGGCTTGGCAGAAGCTGCCCCTTGCAATGGTGGACTGGAGGCCCCTGTCATCATGCTCTAGGAAGATCAGCAGTGAGGTCTCCCGATCTGTTACATCGCTGGCTGAGGAAGCTGCATCTGAGGTGAAGAATGATTGGGAAGCTGGTCTAGAGCTCCACCACAAGGGGGTGGATGCCAAGCTAGTAATGGCTGGTTCTCAGTCCCAAGTAGCACAGTTTGGTAAGAGTAAGACCAGCACAGACCGTTACAGCTTCATCAAGCACCAGCTGAGTTGTGTCTATTACAGGTACGTCTTCAAATATAACTTGTATTATTATAAAACCAGTAAAAATCAAAACTTCCAAAAATTCATCCAGTCACTATTTTAAAAGATCTGTTTACCAGCTGCTATATTAATTTGTCTCCAATAAAACAGATTTTGCCAATTTGTTCCCTAGTCACCAACTCAACTGTCCCAGTACCTATTGAGGCAGGTATGGCCTTGTTGAACAAATGGTGTGGGTATCATCCAAAATGCTATCCCCATATAAAGCAACAAAATCTCCACAAACAAGTGTTATAATGGTAGGAAAAAAATAATTCATGTTTTTTTTCTTGACGCTCTTTCTAAATCTGTCCCTTTACCAGCTTCCGACTTTCACACCACCCTCTACTGAGCAAAGATCTAAGCCAGGCCTTGAAGTCTCTGCCCCCGACCTATGACGCCAGCACTAAAGCTCACTACAGACGTCTAATTAGCATCTACGGCACTCATTATATCAACCAAGCAGATGTAGGAGGCCAAGTGCTAGAGGTCAATGCCATCAAGACCTGCCAAGTCTCCATGGATGGCATGTCCATGGATGAGCTGAAGGATTGTCTTAACATTGAGGCCTCTGTTGCTGTTGTTGGAAAAGCTGAAGCAAGTGCCAAAGCTAGTGCCTGCAAGGAACAAAGTCAAAAATCCAACATGGGGGAGAGTTTCCATCAGACATTCAACGAGAAGAGTTGGGAGGTGAGTTATAAAACAGGAATAGTTATAGTTTGCATATATAATTTTTGTTGTATGTTTATGATATTTATTATGGGGCCGGATTTATAGTTCTTGCCCATAAATCAGCTTCTTATGACATCCCCTTGTTCCTCAACTGGCTAGGCTTAGTATCACACTAACAAGATGAAACATCATAGACGCACAAGCCTGTGGTGAATGAAGGAGAAGGTGTGCCAACTCTACTTTAGTAGACTTAGAACAAACATTTAGAGAAGAAGGACAACTTGTCACGTATTTTCCAAGGAGTTCAGTTCTAGGTATGCAGAACAAGAATGGGGGAAGCGTAGGCATATATATAGTAGAATATTTCACCAACGAAGCAACAGTGAGGAGTCAATCCAATTGCTGCACGGAGGTGGGGGGCAACGGCCTGGAATTCTTTGTTATTCATAAGAATGTGTCACTGACAATAAGCAAAATTATGTTCCTTCATGAATTTTAGGTAAGAGGAGGAAAGATCACATTTGAGCAGCTATCGTTTGACATAAAGAATGGAGAAGGTGCAGCGTCTTTCGAGTCTTGGATGGAAAGCCTAAAGACTAACCCCGATATCGTGAACTACTATCTGGAGCCCATCCACAACCTGGTTCAATTCAGAGGACCCCAGCGAGAGAGCCTACAGAAAGCCATCACTGATTACATCATTGAGAAGGCCCTGAGTAAGAACTGCTCTTGCCCATCAGGTTCACAGTTGAGTCCTGGTAGAGAGTGCAACTGCATTTGTCCTAGTGGTCAAGGCAAAAATATAAACTGTTGTCCCTCAAAAAGGGGAATTGCCAAGGTGGCGGTCACTGTACAAGGGGCCTCAGATCTTTGGGGTGACTACACCTCGAGGACTGATGCCTTTGTTAAATTAAGCATTGGATTAGTTTCTGCTCAGACACAGACCATATGGAACAATGATAATCCAAAGTGGGGCACACGGTATGATCTCGGAGTTTTGGAACTTAGTTCAGTATCTAGCTTGAAGGTGGAGGTTTGGGATGAGGATAATAAATATGATGATGACTTGCTTGGAACGTGTCAGAAACCAGTCAACAGTGGAGTGAAGGAAGAGGTTTGTTACTTTCAACATGGGAGTGTGGCTTTTACAGTGAGTGCACAATGCCTCCCGCACCTGACTGGGCCCCTCTGTAGGGACTATGCTCCTTCCACCAGTTAGATGTGTATTCAATAAACTAAGCCACTTTGTTTTTTAAAAAGGAGGAGAAGGAGCATGTTATCATTTTCAGCACTGAAAAGATTTAAGGAGCACTTACACTATTCATTGAAATGCATTTTTGCATTTGGAAATTACAGCTTATTGGGTTTACTTTTTATTTACAGTTGCAAGAAAAAGTATGTGAACCCCTTGGGATTACGTGGAGTTTTGCATGAATTGGGTATAAAATGTGCTCTGAACGTCATCTAAGTCACAACAATAGAAGAACACAGTCTGCTGAACATAATACTACACAAACATTAGATGTTGCCATGGTTTAATAGCACATAACATGTAAACATTCACAGTGCAGGGAGGAAAAAGTATGTGAACCTTTGGACTTAATAACTGGTTGACTCTCCTTTTGCAGCAATAACCTCAACCAAACGTTTCCTGTAGTTGCAGATCAGACCTGCACAATGATCTGGAGTAATTTTGGACCACTCCTCTTCACAAAACTGTTTCAGTGTAGCAATATTCTTGGGATGTCTGGTGTGAATCGCTCTCTTAAGGTCATGCCACAGCATTTCAATCGGGTTGAGGTCAGGACTCTGACTGGGCCACTCCAGAAGGCGTATTCTGTGCTGTTGCAGCCATTGTTTTGTTGAATTACTTGTATGCTTTGGGTCATCGTCCTGTTGCATCACCCATCCTCTGCGGAGCTTCAGTTGGCGGACAGATGGTCGTACATTTTCCTGCAAAATGTCTTGATAAACTCTGGAATTCATTTTCCCATCAATGACAACAATCCGTCCAGCCCTGAGGCAGCAAAGCAGCCCCAAACCATGATGCTCCCTCCGCCACGTTTTACAGTGGGGATGAGGTTTTGATGTTGGTGTGCTGTGCCTTTTTTTCTCCAAACATAGTGTTGTGTGTTCTTCCAAATAACTCAATCTTGGTTTCATCTGTCCACAGTATATTTTGCCAGTAGTGCTGTGGAACATCCAGGTGCTCTTTTGCAAACTTCAAACGTGCTGCAATATTCTTTTTGGACAGCAATGGCTTCCTCCGTGGTGTCCTCCCATGTACTCCATTCTTGTTTAATGTTTTCCTTATTGTAGATGTGTCAACAAAAATGTTAGCATGTGCCAGAGATTTCTGTAGGTCTTTAGCTGACACTCTGGGATTCTTCTTTACCTCATGCAGCATTCTGCGCTGTGCTCTTGCAGTCATTTTTACAGGACGACCACGCCTAGGGAGAGTAGCAACAGTGCTAAACGTTCTCCATTTGTAGAAAGTCTGTCTTACCGTGGACACATGAACATCAAGGCTTTTGGAGATACTTTTGTAACCCTTTCCAGCTTCATGCAAGTCAACACTTGATCGTAGGTCTTCTGAGAGCTCTTTTCTGTGAGGCATGGTTCACATCAGACAGTGCTTCTTGAAACCAGTAAACCCAAAACAGGTGTGTGTTTTTTAAGGGCAGGACAGCTGTCAGCAACACATCCAATATCCTCACACTGACTGGAGTCAAAGTTGGCTCACTCTTGGCTCCAATTAGCTCTGGGAGAAGTCATTAAGCTAGGGCCTCACATACTTTTTCCTCCCTGCACTGTGAATGTTTACATGTTATGTGCAATTAAACCATGGCAACATCTAATGTTTGTGTAGTATTATGTTCAGCAGACTGTGTTCTTCTATTGTTGTGACTTAGATGACGTTCAGAGCACATTTTATGCCCAATTCATGCAAAACTCCACGTAATCCCAAGGGGTTCACATACTTTTTCTTGCAACTGTATGTGGTTATAGATTTATTTGTGCTTGTGCTTTATATCGTGTGCTTGTTTTTAAAGCCGACCTCCACGTAAACAGCTATATACACTCACCGGCCATTTTATTAGGTCCACCTTGCAGGTACTGAGTTGGACCCCCTTTTGCCTTCAGAATTGCCTTCATTCTTTCATGGCATAGACTCAACAAAGTATTGGAAATGTTCCTCAGAGATTTTGGTCCATATTGGCATGATAGCATCACAGAGTTGCTGCAGATTTGTCGGCTGCACATCCATAAACCGTTGGTACAAGGCAGGATGGATCCATGCTTTTATGTTGTTTATGCCAAATTCTGACCCTACCATCCAGGGGCAGACTGACCATTCAAGCACTCGGGCACTGCCCGAGGGCCTGGGGTCAGTAGGGGGCCACATGAAATGCCCCTGGTACCTTTTTATAGGCTTTTTTGGGTGTGCTTTGAGTGTGGGCAAGGACACGAGGGCCCCATGATCCCCAATTGCCCGGGGGCCCCATGAGTTGTCAGTCCACCCCTGCTACCATCTGAATGTTGCAGCTGAAATCCAGACTCATCATACAAGGCAATGTTTTCTAGTCTTCTTGTGTCCAATTTTGGTGAGCCTGTGTGTGTAGCCTCTGTTTCCTGTTCTTAGCTGACAGGAGTGGCACCCGGTGTGGTCTTCTGCTGCTGTAGCCCATCTGTTTCAAGTTTCAACGTGCTGTGCATTCAAAGATGGTATTCTGCATACCTTAGTTATCATCTTCAACCAGTCTGCCCATTATCCTCTGACATCAATGAGGCATTTTCCTCCACACAACTGCCGCTCACTGGATATTTTCTCTTTTTCGGACCATTCTCTGTAAATCCTTGAGATGGTTGTAGTAGATCAGCAGTTTTGAAAATACTCAGATCAACCCGTCTGGAACCAACAATCATTCCATGTTCAAAGTCACTTAAATCCCCTTCCTTCCCCATTCTGAAGCTCAGTTGAGCTTTAGCAAGTCATCTTCACCACGTCTAGATATCTAAATGCATTGAGTTCCTGCCGTGTGTTTGGCAGATTGGCAATTTGTGTTACCAAGCAATTGAAGAGGTGGACCCAAAAAAGTGGCCGGTGAGAGTACACAGATGAAATACACATAGGGTAGATGTTTTATTCCTTCCCCCCCCCCAAAAAAAAGGTTTTGTATTTCTGTCTGTTGAGCCATGAGCCTAACATTGCTCTGCCACACAGCACAGCCAGGTGACACAACATAGACCTCATGTACACTGGATTTTATTTTACACTCTCCTAGAAGCCTTCTCCTGGCAGCGTGTTTTAGCAAAAAAAAGTCTGATTTAGTAATGTGAATACTGAGCAGGCACACAGGAAAATGGAAGGGCTGAGTGATGATACCTGTTTTGAACAATTTCATTGGATCTCTTGTGAAATTTGAAGGTGTAGTGCTCCACAGTGCAGGCAGCTAGAGAGGTCAATGACAGCTTGCCACTCCAGTACCAACCTGCCAGACCATTTTCAGTGCTGAAAGTGACAATTACTCCATTATGCAACACTGTAACCAAATGAATTTTTATATGATTTTTTGAGAAAGCTAGAGTTTCTATTGGTGATATTTAAAACTCTTTTATATTATTAAAAACTCTTTTTATATTTAAAACTCTTTTATATTTAACCCCCCCCCCCCCCCACACACACACACGCACACACGCACACACGCACACACGCACACACACACACACACACACACACACGTGTCAGTACTTTAACACTTCCCACTTTTAAAACAATGATTGCACAATAAGTGATGGTCAGTTGCACCTTAACCCCTCACCACCTTCACCTTTGATCTTCTGCAATCTTTCCTCCTACTGTATTTTTGTAAATACATTCAGCACTCCCTTTAATTCATTGTGAATGGGCTGAATGCTGGAAATTGTTGCGATGGCAGTGATTGGTTCAAAGCTATCACAAGGTATGGAGCCACTCTGTTTGGCTCTGTGCATTGTTATTGTGACCTGAGCTATCCAATGACAGCTTGCTCACAGCCATTCATGGGAGTCCTTGCTGCTCATGTGTGCTAAACGGCACTCCAGAAAATAGTGTCTACCTCTCTACTGTTTATTTATTATAGGAAGGTATTGAGGTGGTTAAAAGCTGATTTAGTGCTTGTTAAGAATATTTGTAGTCATGGCTTGACCATGGGTACACTTTAATCCTCCTCCCCTCTCTCCTGCTCTATAGAAATAGGCTATACTAAGTTGTTATTATTATACAGGATATATATATATATAGTGCCAACAGTGTATGCAGCGCTTTACAACATAAGGGTGGACAGTACAAATTACAATACAATTTAATACAGGAGGAATCAGAGGGCCATGCTCATCAGAGGTTACAATCTAAGAAGAAGGTCAAGAGATACAAAAGGTAATAACTGTGGGGATGGGCTGATGGAGAAAATACATGTACAGGAGTGGACAAAGTAGGAGATAGTCGGACAGATTGAGGTAGGGAGTTCCAGATAGGAGAAGTCCTGGAGGTGAACATGGAAGGAGGTGACATGGGAACTAGAGAGCAGGAGGCCATGGGAGGACCAAAGAGAGCAGTTTGGTTGATAATTTGAGACCAGGTTAGTGATGGAGCTGGGGGCAGAGTTGTGGATGGCTTTGAAAGTTGCTGCAGCAATAACCCCGGAATTCCACTTCTCTCCAAGGACGTCTTTTGACTTTGACCCAATTGGGAAGTATGGTTTTCAGGGATTGTCTAAAGGTGGATAGATTAGGACAGTGTTTCCCAACCTTTTTTCAGTCAAGGCACCCTTTAAAACCTATGGGTAGTCTCGAGGCACCCTTTAGAAATTATAGACAAGTCTTGAGGCACCCCATTCTAAAATAGGGTGCCTCAAGACTGTTCATAATTTTAAAAGGGGACCCCATTCTAAAATATGAGAAACTATTCTAATAGTTTTTATAATGCAGCAACATCCACACTTGTAGGACACCCAACATTGGAGGTGATTTATTAACTAAAAGGCAGGCCTGTCCACCCGCTGGCTTGTATAGAGGTTTTGGGCAATTTTTAGACATTATGCCAAGGCACCCCTGAAGAAACCTCAAGGCATCCTGGTTGAGAAAGGCTGGATTAGGAGATCGTTAGACAAGGAAGTTCCATATGGGAGAAGCTCAGGAGAAGTCCTGGAGGTGAGCATGGGAGGAGGCGACATGGGAACTAGAGAGCAGGAGGCCATGGGAGGACCGAAGAGAGTGGTTTGGTTGATAATTTGAGACCAGGATAGTGATGTAGCTGAGGGCAGAGTTGTGGATGGCTTTGTAAGTTGTTGTTAGTACTTTGAATTTTATTCGTTGGTTGAGCGGAAGCCAGTGGAGGGATTGGCAGAGAGGGGTAGCAGACACTCACCGTTTGGTAAATTGGATGAGTCTAGCAGCAGCATTCATGATGGACTGGAGGGACTTAGCCTATGTAAAGGTAATCCAATGAGGAGGGAGTTGCAGTAGTCGAGGCGAGAGAGTTTTAATCAGAGAGAGAGAGAGTCTGAAGGTAAACAGTTACTGTGCTCGCTCTCTTTAGTGTTCTGTGGCATCATCCTGTATTAAATTATGTATTTGTAAAACAAGTATTTTATGTAATGAAATGAAAATTATATAATAAAAAGTTTCTCTTGAATCTGAAGCTATTAATGTATCTGAACACCAGACATGTGTACTTGTATCACATTTGGACATACATGAAGATTCTTTGAAATCTGAAAATGTGTTTTTAATGTTCATGAATTATTTTTCTTGCTTTGCCATTGAAAATGATTTGAAATAATAAAAAAAATAAGTATAACCAAAAATGTACCAAAAATAAAACTGCCACTGCTATGTACGTCTAATTCCTCCTGTGTGTCTGATGTAATCATATGATATCAATTGCTAACTCCCTTCTACAGCAGTTTTCATGCAGGATCACATAGGGAGAGGATGTGCCGTGTTTCTGAGTGTCTGTGACCACTTAAAGCAGGGGTGCTCAACCTGTGGCCTGCAGACCACATGCGGCCCTTGGAGCCCACTGATGTGGCCCTCGACTTTAAACTAAGGAAACACACGGCCGGGATCAGCGACTATTATAACCTGTGCATTTGGTGCACTTTCTTAATGTGCTTTTAGCAAGTGCACCAAACCTGCAAGATATAATAGCAGTCTGAATGCAGGGTCCGGGGAGACCGGATATAGTGAATGCAGGGTCCGGGGAGAGCGGATATAGTGAATGCAGGGTCTGGGGAGAGCGGATATAGTGAATGCAGGGTCCGGGGAGAGCGGATATAGTGAATGCGGGGTCCGGGGAGAGCGGATATAGTAAATGCGGGGTCCGGAGAGACCAGATATAGTGAATGCGGGGTCTGGGGAGACCGGATACAGTGAATGCAGGGTCCGGGGGGAGCGGATATAGTGAATGCGGGGTCCGGGGAGAGCGGATATAGTGAATGCGGGGTCCGGGGAGAGCGGATATAGTGAATGCGGGGTCCGGGAAGAGCGGATATAGTAAATGCAGGGTCCGGGGAGAGCATATATAGTGAATGCAGGGTCCGGGGAGAGCGGATATAGTGAATGCGGGGTCCGGGGAGAGCGGATATAATGAATGCGGGGTTCGGGGAGAGCGGATATAGTGAATGCAGGGTCCGGGGAGAGCGGATATAGTGAATGCAGGGTCCGGGGAGAGCAGATATAGGGAATGCAGGGTACAGGGAGAGCATTCATCCTAGGTGCTTGCTTTACATTTACATCTATGCAGTGTGGTTCATCATGGTTGTGACAATGTATCCCTAGAAGTACTCCTCAGACTGACCAATGTATTGTGGAGTGGGTGGAGGAGTTTTCAAAGATTGAACCTAACTTAGACAACATCCTCCTCTCTGACACCATTGTTAAAGACTCCAACTTCAATCCAGCAACATCAGTGGCCTTGCAAATCAGTATATGGAGTCTGCTGGGGCTGGCCACCCTTAGCCTTCTTGCCAGCATGCAACTGCATACAGGAGAGTACTGGCCACCACAGACTCAAAAAACATCTTCAACATCATCCAGCAGATGTTAAAGGAAATCATATTTCTCATAAAATAGCGGCGGCCCTGGCCCTTTCCATAGAGCAAAAAAAAAAAGGCATGAAGCTCGAAAACGTATCAAAAAATGCACAAAATATACGTAACAGAGGCATCAACTGCACATGCAGAGATGTGAACCTTGCCTTAGTTTGGAGAACTGTGACTGTAAGTCGAGCCAATAGGCAGCTGTCATTGACTCACCCCATGGATGGTCTATAGACCCATTGTCCATAAACAAGTGGTCTATAGATTGGCAGCTGCCATTGACTCACCCCATGAATGTTCTATAGACCCATGGTCTATAGACGAGTGGTGTATAGATTAGTGGCTGCCATTGACTCACTCCATGGATGGTCTATAGACCCATGGTCTATAAACGAGAGATCTATAGATTGGCAGCTGCCGTTGACTCACTCCATGGGTGGTCTATAGACCCATGATCCATAGATGAATGGTCTATAGATTGGCAGCTGCCGTTGACTCACTCCATGGGTGGTCTATAGACCCATGATCCATAGATGAATGGTCTATAGATTGGCAGCTGCCGTTGACTCACTCCATGGATAACTTATAGACCCATGGTCTATAAATGAGTGGTCTATAGATTGGCAGCTGCCGTTGACTCACTCCATGGGTGGTCTATAGACCCATGGTCCATAGACGAATGGTCTATAGTTTGGCAGCTGCCAGTGACTCACTCCATGGATGGTCTATAGACCCATGGTCTATAAATTGGCAGCTGCCATTGACTCACTCCATGGAAAACGTATAGACCCATGGCCTATAAATGAGTGGTCTATAGATTGGCGGCTGCCATTGACTCACTCCATGGATGGTCTATAGACCCATGGTCTATAAACGAGTGGTCTATAGATTGTTACCTGCCATGGACTCACTCCATGGATGGTCTATAGACTCATGGTCTATAGATTGGCAGCTGCGATTGACTCACTCCATGGATAACTTATTGACCCATGGTCTATAAATGAGTGGTCTATAGATTGGCAGCTGCCGTTGACTCACTCCAATGGGTGGTCTATAGACCCATGGTCCATAGACGAATGGTCTATAGATTGGCAGCTGCCATTGACTCACTCCATGGATAACTTATAGACCCATGGTCCATAGACGAATGGTCTATAGATTGGCAACTGCCATTGACTAACTCCGTGGATGGTCCATATACCCATGATCTATAAACTGTCCCTTAAGGTGTCAAGTCCCTCTGTCCCTATATGCTATTTAGTTGTCCCTCTTTTTTGTCTGATGCATTGACCGCTAAAAAAATGTAGTCAATTTTACTATCAAAAATGTTAGTCATGGCCAAAAATATTGTCCCCTCCCTGCATTTCAGTCAGACAATGCACCACTTCATCCAGAAAATTGTTACAATTACAAATGTTTACGCTTTCTCATGTTTATTTCTTTTGTTCGTATTGGTATGACACAAAAAAGTTGAGAAACAAAAAGCCAAATCTGAAGCATTCCATGCAAAAACCCCAAAAATGGACTGGAAAAATTTGGATTCTCCACTTTTTTGTGTCTTACCAATACAAACAAAATAAATAAACATGAGAATGCCTAAACCTTTGTAATTGCAACAATTTTCTGGATGAAGTGGTGCATTGTCTGACTGAAATGCAGGGGGGGGACAATATTTTTGGCCATGACTGTATATTATACTAAACCTTCCATCACACCTCTAAATTACTTCATTTGTTATCTCTAAAACACCAATATTAAGTGTGATATTTGGAGGTCTGGATCAATAGCCAGCTATTTTTTTCAGCTTGAAACAAGCAAAATAGTCCATGACTCTGGTACACGAAAACAATAACTTCAGCTCACCGCCAGCATACACTTGTCCCACAACAGAGTTTAAAGTCCCCACCTGCTTCAGGGGTTCAGGAAAGTTACAAGAGCCCAGCAGCATCTCAATAGCCATACAGTTCACAACCAGGACCGGTGCTTCCACTAAGCAAACTAGGCAGCTGCCTAGTGAGCACTACCACCTAGGGGTGCCTGGGTGCAGCACAGGACGGCACTCTCTCTCTGTGGGTCATGAATGATCCTCCAGCTAAGGAGTGGGGTGGCAGAGAGTAGGAGAGTACAGAGAAGGACGGAGAAAGATGCCCAAGCCTGCGGCCAGTGTAGCAGGTGAGTTGCCAATCCTTACAGTGCTCCTCTCAGACTCAGTCCTTTACTGCAAGCCGGCTGGCTGCTAATGATCACTGTGGAGTTCCAGCCCTTCTCTTCCCATTGATCAGCGGAGATATAACTGCACCTGCGGAGGAAGGTAATGTCTGACTCTGATATCCCATGTCTGTGTGAGCATGACCTGGCTGGCCATCCATCACATGTGCAATTTGTCAGTAAGTGATGACATCATCATGGTCCCTCTTCCAGTGCCTGCTGACCTGTGTCAGTGTTGGTGTGTTGTGTCAGATCTGTCACCATGTGGGATCGCACAGTTCACCTGCCTGCTGTCACAGCATTTTATCTCCCCCCATTGCCTGGGGAATTCCAGGCTGGGATCTGTTAGAATGTGGATCCATCATCCTCCACTCACTGCAACTGTCAGCCTGCCACTGCCAGCCACAGATACAGTCTGTCTGGGACACTGATTTTGTCTTTAATATTGGTGCTGGTGGTATCTTATGGCACTTATTTTGCAAATTAAAAGAAATGTAGCAGTTTCATGTTTTGTTGATTTAATATTTTCTACTGTTTTTAAAAATTATTTTTTTTTGTTAGGGGGGTGCAAGTAGCTGGTCTTGCCTAGGGCACAAAAAAGTCTAGCATCAGCCCTGCTCACAACCCTTTTACAACTGGGTCCTGTTCCACTCAATACACATGAGCGAGAATCCCTAAGCACTCCAAATTGCTTCATATTAATCCCTTTAAATGGACCACAACTAATATAAAGGAGATACACAAACCTCTCATCGAGGACCCTCCCCGGAGTCCTGTACAGCACATAAAGACATTTTCAACATCTATAATTGTTGATGGCCTGTGTATCTTGGGGGTCCTTTGCTTACATATGCTGTTAAAAGGTATTCATCATCTCAGAAAGTCGGAAGGTATACATATATGAATATTTACCAAATATTTCTGGCCTGCAATGAGTTAAGAAATGAGCTTGTCGTGAAGCTTTTGGACTGTGCCAAACCATTCAACAAAAATAATACACGCTTTCAATGTTAATGCCTCTGTTAAAATCTTCACAACAGATTTAAAATTCTTCTACGCGCACGAATAAACCTTTTTTTTTTAATGTGGTAACAAAACCCAGAAAATGTTTTGCCAGAGTGAAATACTATAATGGACTTTACCAGCTTACCTCCTTGAGCTCCGATTTTGGTTTCACCCCTTCATAGCACAGGAGTTTTTCTGAAGGTAGGACTCTATGACAAGATTCTCCAGACAAAACTTTAGTTTTATGTTCTTAAAGGTTATTCCTTTGTTACAATGGGTTCTATAACTTTGAATGCAATAGCTTTATGCTTTTATATTAGTTTTACAATCTAAACTGCGTATGAGTGAACTTTGTCATGAAGGTGAGCCGTGAGGCTCATATAATCTCTAGTATGACTGCTGTAGATTATACAAATCTTCAATATGTGAGCATGAATGCTGTAATCCAGCCATTCTCAACCAGGGTTCTGTGGGTTCCTGAGGTTCCTCCAAAGGTTTCTAGGAGTTCCTTGAGTTGTGGCTGATTGACCTCCATATGGTGCCTACACATTTGTGAGGTCAAAGCCACTTGGCAGAGCCGGCTGCATGACACCAATAATCTGTGTAGCCGTCTATAAGGGAGGCATTCTGACCACCACTGTAAATGGGGGCATTCTGCAACTTGTCACTAATGGAAGGGGCATTTGTCCCACTGACCTCCAATGAAAGGGTTCCTCAAGACCTGTACATTATTTCAAGGGTTCTTCTTGGGTAAAAAAGGTTGAGATAGGCTGCTAAAAGTTATGGTTTGATCACCATGCTGTTTTTGTAGGCTAATACAGTTTGATGTACCATTGTACAGGAATACTATAGACCAAGAAAATACACATATAAAATGATATCCAACTAGAGGGTATAATAAAAATGAATCCTTCATATTATTATGGAAATTTGTTTTTAATTGCTGGCAAATTACCTTGACAGCTGTCATTGACAGCTTCATTGTAAAAAAAACCCAACAAAACAAACACAAAAAACAACACAAAGCACCCCCCCAAGGGTCTGCTATGTATTTTGGGGGAGAGTTTGTGGCAGGGTCTGTGTGCTGTTTTTTTTTACATGTGGTCCCCCTAAAATGTTCTATTAAACCCTTAATCTGAACATGTAACATGGCTGGCCATGGAGACCCAAGCTGATGAGGAAATGAGCCTTTTCCTGACAACCCCTGCGCACTGGTTGTGGGGGTCTGCGGTCTGGGGTCTTATTGGATTCTGGTTGCACTCACTAGTGTTGACAGTAGGAAGCTGTGATGTACAACAGAGATATAGAGTAATACTGCTATTAAACATGAAGTTTGGTTCTCACCAAATGGATTAGTGTTTGGGCATTCGTCTGAATGTCTCAACAATCCAAATGTATGTTTGGACTAAACCTTCAGCTCAAATGTTTGGGTGTTCATCCGAATGCCCAATCACACAAAGTTTAGCACAAACTTGTGTTTGGAACAGGGGCAGACTGACAACTCCTGGGGCCCCCGGGCTATAGGGGATCATGGGGCCCCTGTGTCCTTGTCCAAACTCAAAAAACCTATGAAAAAGGTACCAGGGGCATCTCATGGGGCCCCCTACTGACCCCGGGCCCTCGGGCAGTGCCCGAGTTTCCAAATGGTCAGTCCGCCCCTGGTTTGAAATGAAACTTGAGCTCATCCCTAATCCTCATTGGAGAGATTTTTCCCTCACATCCAGTTCTGGTGAAACCCAGAGCACTGTAGAGAGCTTACTTTCTGTTTTTTTCCCTTCAAACTTGATTCTCCATTTATTGCTTTAAAAAAAATTGTTAAGGGGATCAGTGCCCCTGTTACCAGCCTCTAGTGGATTTTTAAAAAGAATATATGGAAACATAAAACTGTAAAATAGAGTATATCAGTAGGGGTTCTAACTTTGATCTTTTTTGTTCCCCTTTTTCTTCAGGGTATATTACCTATGTAACTGTCTGAATATGTGGCTCATCTGGATTCTTCTAAGCTTTACCACCTCTACCTACTGCCAAGTTCATCCCCCACTCAGCTTCGCCTGCCGTACTGCAAAGGAACCAGAATGTGATAAAGTCCACTTTGTCCCCGGTCACAATCTTCTCGGTCAAGGCTTTGATATTGTGACCATGAAGCAGACCAGAGCTTACCTGCTAGATCTCCAGCAGTCTTCCACAGAGGACAACACGTGCACTGTCTGTTACAACCCATATATGAACAAGACTTGGCAAAAGCTGCCCCATGCCATTTTGGACTGGAGGCCCCAGTCATACTGTTCTAGGAAGATCAACAGTGAGATCTTCCTTTCTTCTACATCGCTTGCTGAGGAATCTGGATCTGAGGTGAAGAATAATTGGGAAACTGGTTTAGAACTCCACCATAAGGTAGTAGCTGCCAAGCTAGTAATGGCTGGTTCTCAGTCCCAAATGGCACAATTTGGTAAGAGTAAGACTAGTACAGACCGTTACACCTTCATCAAGCACCATCTGAGTTGTGTCTATTACAGGTATGTCTTCAGAAATCCAAAATAACAAAGATGTGATGCTACAACCCATATCCAATCTTATATAGTATTGTAAGGTGTAGTTGCCTGTGCAAGGAACACAGATTGTCTAGTATAAAAATCAAAAATAACATAATATCATTATAAAACTAAAAAAAAGTTAGGAGTTCCAAAAGTTTTTCCATTCACTACTTTAAAAGACCTGTTCACTGGTAGTGATGGGCTGTACGTTTGAGTCAAATGTTAGACTGACTTAAACATCAGCCGTTCCTGTGTTCAGCAACTACACGAACGGCAAGGGTGTTCGACTGACTGTTTCCTGCCATATCCCACAATGCACTGCACCCTGACAGTGCATTGTGATTGGCCAAACCAATGCACCTTACCACAGGTCAAGTGCAATGCTTTGGCCAATCATAGCACATGATGACTTCACAAGGGAGTGAGGTGACCCCTGACCCCGCCCCCTTGTGACATCATCACACTATTTAAGAACTGTCATCCCGGTGCAGCTGTCAGATGGTGGGAGCCATTTGAGTTTTTTTTTCTTTTTTTGGGTTGGCGGTAATGGCGGGCATCTTGATTGACGCCGGTTCTACTTCGGGGGGACATTTTTAACATTTTGTATTTTAATAAAGGACTTGTCAAGGACTGTCTCCTGTCATTTTTCCACTACAGGAGCGAGCGAGCACCCCCCATGTTGAGGGCATGTGGCCTTGTATGGTTCAGGAGGGGGAGGCATTCGCTTGCCCCCCCTCCTTTTCCTGACCTGCTGGGTTGCATGCTCAGATAAGGGGCTGGAATGGATTTTGGGTGGACCCACACCTTTTTAAAAAACATTCTGGCATGGGGATGCCCCTTTAAAATCCATACCAGACCCGAAAGACTTGGTATAGATGGGGGGGGGGGACCCCACTCGTTGAAAAAAAAAAAAATTTCCTTGGCAATGTTGGCAAATTTTTTTACATTCAGCTGACAGCTGAAACAATAAAGAATGTTGTAAGTAGCTTACTGCACACTTAGATGCGGCAAGATACCGCTTAGTGAATTGTCCCCTCTGTTTGAAGTTCACAATCGAATTTCATTTGGTTGAAATGTTCGACTGCGAACCGGACAGGGGGTGTTCGACCCATCACTATTCACTGACTGCAAAATTATTTTGTTTCCAATAAAATAGATTTCACTAATTTGCTCAGTACAGAAACGCATTACCTAGATGGCCACTCAGCTGTCTTATTGAATAGTGTGGGCATCAGCCAAAATGATATCCCCAAAGTAACAGGATGCTCCGGATACAAGCATTAAAATAGTAGGAAAAATTAATTCATGTTTTTTTTTATTGACACTTTCTAAATTTGTCCCTTTACCAGCTTCCACCTTTCAGACCTTCCTCTTCTGAACAAAGACCTAAGCCGGGCCTTGAAGTCTCTGCCACTGACTTATGATGCCAGCACTAAAGCTCACTACAGACTTCTAATTAGCATCTACGGCACTCATTATATCAGCCAAGCAGATGTAGGGGGCCAAGTGCTAGAAGTCAACGCCATCAAGACCTGCCAAATCTCCATGGATGGCATCTCCATAGACAAGTTGAAGGATTGCCTTAGCCTGGAGGCCTCCGTTGCCGTCACTGGGAAAGCTGAAGCAAGTGCCAAAGCTACTGAATGCAAGGAACTAAGCCAAAAATTCAACAAGGGGGGGAGTTTCCATCAGACATTCAATGAGACGAGTTGGGAGGTGAGTTGTACAACAGGAATAGGTATAGTTGGCATATACTGCTTACATATAAAACTATACCATTCTTTAAAATTAATTTGCTAATTACTTTTGAGTCCTTTATATATACAGTATCTAAGGTTTCAATTTAAATAAATAGATAGTGGTTTTGTACAGTGCATCCAGAAAGTATTCCCAGTATATAAAGTGCATCCAGAAAGTATTCCCAGTATATATAGTGCATCCAGAAAGTATTCCCAGTATATACAGTGCATCCAGAAAGTATTCCCAATATATACAGTGCATCCAGAAAGTATTCCCGGTATATACAGTGCATCCAGAAAGTATTCCCAGTATATACAGTGCATCCAGAAAGTATTCCCAGTATATATAGTGCATCCAGAAAGTATTCCCAGTATATATAGTGCATCCAGAAAGTATTCCCAGTATATACATATAGTGCATCCAGAAAGTATTCCCAGTATATATAGTGCATCCGGAAAGTATTCCCAGTATATATAGTGCAGCCGGAAAGTATTCCCAGTATATATAGTGCATCCAGAAAGTATTCCCAGTATATACAGTGCATCCAGAAAGTATTCCCAGTATATACAGTGCATCCAGAAAGTATTCCCAGTATATATAGTGCATCCAGAAAGTATTCCCAGTATATACAGTGCATCCAGAAAGTATTCCCAGCGCTTAACTTTTACCACATTTTGTTATGTTACGGCCATATTCCAAAATGGATTAAATAAATGTTTTTCTTTAACAATCTACAAACAATATAAACAATGCTACAAGCTTGGCACACCTATTTTTGGGCGATTTCTCCCGTTCTTCTTTGCAGGACCTCTCAAGCTCCATCAGGTTGGATGGGGAGCACGGGCTCACGGGCATTCTAATCAGCATGCACACTTGTCGCCCAATGGCCTATTTAAACAGGTCTGTCATGATGAGCAGTTGCTGAATGGTCTTCAGCTTGTTCCAGTAGCCTGATCCGCCATACCTGCTTACCTGTGTATGACCCGGCTTGCCTTTGGACTTCGCTTTGGCTCCTGCTTGAACTCTGTTCACCTGATTACTATGACCTCGGCCTGTTTACTGGACTTGCCTTTGCCTACTGTTTCAGTACCGCTTTGCCTGGCTGCCAGGTCACTGCTGACTGCTGTATGCTGCCTGTCTCCTGGTCCTGTTTCATCTTCTGCTCTGGTGCCAAGCTGCTCCTGCGTTCCATTCTGAGGACTACCAGCTCTATCCACCTACAGAGTGGACAGCACCATTCAGCTACTTTGGCACTCACGCCACTCTTTCCCCTCACCCTCTCTATCTCCACCTTCAGGAGTGTTGGGCAGGAGGTGCAAGAGAGGCCTCCATAACATTCCAGTCTTCACCAGGTATGTGCACTTTGATCAAACATCTAGATGAAAAGGACAAATTGCCACTTTGTTTCTTAGCAGTTCAGTACATGTTATACAGAGCCATAGTGGGTGAATTGTACATATACAGTACATAGTAGCATATTGCACCAATGAAGCAGCAATGAGAATTCAATCCAATTGCTCCGCCAGGGGGGCAGCAACCTGGAACTTTTTGTTCTACATGAGAATGTGTTCCTTCAATAAGAACATTAATTTCTGTTTGTGAATTTTAGGTAAGAGGAGGAAAGATCACATCTGAGCAGCTCTCTTTTGATGGAAAGAACGGAGAAGGTGCGGCATCTTTTGAGACCTGGATGGAAAGCCTAAAGACTGACCCTGATATAGTAACCTACTCTCTGGAGCCCATCCACAACCTGGTTCAATTCAGCAGACCTCAGAGAGAAGGCCTACAGAAGGCCATCAATGATTACATTAGAGAGAAGGCGCTAACTAAAAACTGCTCGTGCCCATCTGGTTCACAGCTGATTCCTGGTATAGAGTGCAAATGCTTTTGTCTTGGTAGTTCCATCAAAAATATAAACTGTTGCCCTTTCAAAAAGGGATTTGCCAAGGTGGTGGTCACTGTACAAGGTGCCTCAAATCTTTGGGGTGACTACACCTCGAAGACTGATGCCTTTGTAAAATTAAGTGTTGGATTAGTTTCTGCTCAGACACACACCATATTGAACAATGATAATCCAAACTGGAGATCACGGTTTGACCTCGGGATTTTGGAACTCAGTTTGGTGTCTAACTTGAAGGTGGAGGTTTGGGATGAGGATAATATATATGATGACTTGCTTGGAACGTGTCAGAAACCAGTCAACAATGGAGTGAAGGACGAGGTTTGTTACCTTCAATATGGCAGTGTGACTTTTACAGTGAGTGCACAATGCCTCCCGCACCTGACTGGCCCCCTCTGTACAGGCTATGCGGCTTCCACCGCTATGACGTGTATTCCCTGAGCCAAGTTGCTTACTTAACTTGCTTACTTTTAAAGCTGAACTCAAGGTAAAAAGTATATACACAGATTAAATACATTCAAAAAGTAGACATTTTACCCCACCAAAGGTTTTGTATTTCTGTCCATCCATCCCTGAGATTACCAAAGTTCTGTCACATGGTACAGCCAGTCAGATGACTCTACTTACAGTTAACAAATACTGTAGTGTCCTCCTTCTGCCCTCAACCTGGATAGAGAAAGGATAATCAGCAGACTTAAAGAGGACACTCACAGTGGGTCATTTGAATGCAAAATTAATTGCAGTTACCTCTGATAATTATACTTTAATATGTAGGTAGGTGCAGCCTATTTCCTCCATTAAACGTGGTGCTCAAAGAAAGTGGCATTGCAGAGGGAGAGGAAGTAAAGAGGAACATGCTCCTCTATGGGTTCCTGGGTCACTGGGGGAAGTGATAGGGTTAGATATTGCCACCCCATTCAGCTTTGGCGGTCATCTTGGGTCAGGCAGAGTTTATTTAAAGCCCTGGCTCCCGGGCTTGGCATGCATTTCTGCAAAGTGGGTAGTGTAGGGACAGGTCAACCCTCTGACAAGGACAGTGAATAGCGGAAGGGAAAGGTTCCAGACAAGTAGAGAAAGGATAAGCACACACTATCCTTTCTGGATCCCTCCCATTTGGGTACAGACCAGCCAGGCCGCTGTCAGCACATCCGAGACTGTTGTACATTGCTGCTACTTCTGTGAGTTTCCTGGTTGGGTTCCTTCCCGTTGGACTGTTTGTGAAGTTTGAACTGCAACTGGACTCTATGGGGTTTATTTACTAAAGCTGGAGAGTCCAAAATCAGACTCCCGTCTGCATAGAAACCAATCAGCTTCTAACCTCAGCTTGTTCAATGAAGCTTTGGCAATGAAACCTGGAAGCTGATTGGTTTCTATGCAGAAGGGAGTCTGATTTTGGACTCTCCAGCTTTAGTAAATAAACCCCTGTGTGTTTACTGCCACTGCACTACGATCCCACAAATATACAAGAAATTATACAACCTTCTGGACTGTGTGTATGTGGTTCTGGTATTGGGTACCTCACCACAAGCTGTAGGTGTCATGGCATAGTTCATCCCCAAAAAAACCACTTTAAGTTTCATCTTTTATCACTTTATCATGTTGTTATCCCCCATCTGACATCAAGGTGTTTGCAGCCTACTCGCCTTCTTATTTGTAATATGAATTTAAAACAGACATGCAGGAAAAGGGAAGGGCAGAGGGGCTGATATTTGACTTGACCAACTTTGCAGGAACCCTTGTGAAATTTAAGGATGAAGCTCTCCCCAGCACCCACAGCTAGAGAGGTCATTGAGGTCTTGTTTAACCACTCCAGTACCAGTATCTGTATACCCCTTCATTGCCAGACCCTTTTTCAGTTTTCATTGCTAGTAATAGTTTGACTGACAATTGCTCTGTCATGCAACACTGTAACCTAGTAAGACAAAAAAAACCACAAGACTGCTATTCCTCACATTTAACTTTTTTTTTTTAGATAAAAAATTGATCTCTTAATCAGTGATGGTCATAGACACGTTATCCCTCCCTCCTTACACCTTTAAAAAATGATCCCACAATTATTGGTGGTCAGTGGCACTTAGCCCCCACCCACCAAAAATATTCTTGCAATCATCCCCTTATTTTATTGTCAAGGAGCTAAATGCTTGTAAACATTGGCAATGTTTACACTTCTGATGGTTGTGATTAGTTCAAAGTGATCACAAAGTACCAAGCCACTCTCGCTGGCTCGGTACATTGTGATAGTGACCTGAGCTGTCCAGTGCGAGCTTCATCACATGTGTGTTAAACAGCACTCCAGAGAAGAATGTCCACTTCTATACGGTTTATTTACTAAATGGCAATATTGAGGTAGCTAAAAGGTCATTTACTACTTGTTGAGAATATGTAAATAATGATATCTTCATAGCCTGACCATGGGTACCCTATAACCCTCCTCCCCTCTCCTGCTCTATAGAAATGGCCTATACAGGCGGTCCCCGGGTTACGAACACGAAAGGGACAGTAGGTTTGATCTTAAGCTGAATTTGTTTGTAAGTTGGAACAGGTACATTTTTTGAGTATAGCTCAAGCCAAAAACATTACTTTTAAGTTTTTTGGATAGCATGGGGAAGGGTTACAACCCCTGTAATGTTTGTTTTGCTCACTTTCTGTCCCCTTGACAACTGGATTTGAAAAATTTGGGGTTATCGTGGAAACAAGGATTGGTGATAAATCTTGAGTGGAGACACCTTTTTCCCATGATAACTCTTACAGGATTGAATTTCCCCTCCTAGGGGTAGATTTCCTCTTCACTTCTTGTTTCTCCCTCCGTTCATAAGTAGGAGTTGTTCGGAACTCGGTTGTTCGGAACTTGGGGACTGCCTGTATGGGGTTTTAGTCAGAGAGAGAGCCTGAAGGTAAACAGCTGCTGTTCTCTCTCTCTAGTGCTCTGCAACATTATTGTCATGTGTGTACCCTGTATTAAATGTACACTATAGTGCCAAAAGTATTGGCCCGCCCTCCCAATCATGTGATTCAGGTGTTCCAATCACCTCCATGGTCACAGGTGTATACAATCAAGCCCCTAGGCATGCAGACTGCTTCTACAAACATTGGTGAAAGAATGGGTCGCTCTCAGGAGCTCAGTGACTCCAAGCGTGGTCTCGTGATAGGTTGTCACCTGTGCAATAAGTCCATCCGTGACCTTTCCTGGCTACTAAATATTCCACGCTCAACTGTTAGTGGGATTATAACAAAGTGGAAGCAACTGGGAACAACAGCCACTCAGCCACCAAGTGGTAGGCCACGTCACATGACAGAGCGGGGTCAGCGCATGCTGAAGCGCACAGTGCGCAGAAGTCGCCAAATGTCTGCAGAGTCAATAAAGACCTCCAAACTTGGTGTGGCCTTCAGATGAGCCCAACAACAGTGCGTAGAGAGCTTCATGGAATGGGTTTCCATGGCTGAGCAGCTGCATCCAAGCCTTCCATCACCAAGTGCAATGCAAAGCGTCGGATGCCGTGGTGTAAAGCATGCCACCACTGGACTCTAGAGCAGAGGAGGCATGTTCTCTGGAGTGACCAATCACACTTCTCTGTCTGGCGATCCAATGGATGTGTCTGGGTTTGGCGGTTGCCAGGAGAACGATACTTGCCTGACTGCATTGTGCCAAGTGTAAAGTTTATTGGAGGGGAAATATGGTGTGGGAATTTTTTTCAGGGATTGGGCTTGGCCCCCTAGTTCCTGTGAAGGTAACTCTTAAGGTATCAGCATACCAAGACATTTTGGACAATTTCATGCTCCCAACTTTGTGGGAAGAGTTTGGGGATGACCCCTTCCTGTTCCAACATGACTGCACACCAGTGCACAAAGCAAGGTCCATAAAGACATGGAGGAGCCAGTTTGGGGTGGAGGAACTTGACTGTCCTGCAGAGTCCTGACCTCAACCCCATAGAACACCTTTGGGTTGAATTAGAGTGGAGACTGCGAGCCAGGCCTCCTCCCCCGACATCAGTGCCTGACCTGACAAATGTGCTTCTGGAAGAATGGTCCAACCTTCCCATAGACACCCTCCTAAACCTTGTGGACGGCCTTCCCAGAAGAGTTGAAGCTGTTATAGCTGCAAAGGGCAGGGCCAACTCTATATTGAACCCTGCCGACTAAGACTGGGGGGCCATTAAAGGTCATGTGCATAGAAAGGGCGGGGCCAACTCAATATTGAACCCTACGGACTAAGACTGGGGGGCCATTAAAGTCCATGTGCGTGGAAAGGCCGGCCGACCAATACTTTTGGCAATATAGTGTACAGTTGGACATACATGAAGATTCTTCAAAATCTGAAAATGTACTTTGAATGATCGTAATTTATCTGTCTTGCTCTGCCAATTAAATTTAAAAAGAAAAAAAGATGTATAAAATGTAAACCAAAAATAAAACTGTCAGTGCGACATAGAGCTTATTCCTTCTATAGCTTATGTGATGATATGAAATCAAATACTAACTCCTCTGTACAGCTGTCTGTGCAGGAGCACATAGAGAGGAGATACATGGTGCCGCTATGTGTCTGTGACCACACAAAGTATATGCATAGCCCAAACTTTATATATACATATATATTATTATTATTAATATACAGGATTTATGGCGCCAACAGTTTGCTCAGCGCTGTACAATATAACGGGAGACAATACAGCAACAATACAGTTCAATACAAGAGGGAAAGGAGGGCCCTGATCCTTGGAGCTTACAATATATATATATATATATATATATATATATATATATATATATATATTTTTTTTTTTTTTTTTTTTTTTTTTTTTTTATTGGTTACAACGCCTGTCAGGTTTCCTGTTGCCCAGGGCTCCTCTAGAGATATTTCCCCTCACATAACATTAACATAGAAAAGTGACAGCAGAAAAAACACCAAGTGGTTCATCAAGTCTGCCCTTTTTTTACAATAGTTGTAAAGGCTGAAGGTTTTTTACCTTTATGTATTCTATGCATGAATGTGAAAAACCTTCTGTGTGCAGCTGGGGCGGACTGACAACTCATGGGGCCCCCGGGCAATAGGGGATCATGGGGCCCCTGTTCTTCCCCAAACTCAAAAAAGCCTATGAAAAAGGTATGAGGGGCATTTCATGGGGCCCCCTACTGACCCCAGGCCCTCAGGCAGTGCCTGAGTTTCCAAATGGTCAGTCCGCCCCTGGTGCAGCAGCTCCCCCCAGCCCCCTCAATACTTACCTGATCCAGCAATGTGAATGACAGCCTCTGCTGTCCCAGGTATCTGCCTCTTCATTGGCTGAGACAGCAAGCAGGAACCATTGTCAATCACAGCCAGTCAGCCAATGAGGAGAGAGAGGGGGGCAGGGCCAAGCAGTTGTTCCATGTATGAATGAGCACACGGAGCAGCGGGTGCCCCCATATCAAGCTGTTAGTTTTTTAATTTATTTATTTTGGTCAATGTTTTGGTGGGATTTGATGCATGTATACACAAGTTTTTGAAGTGCTTTTCATGTGTAATACATGTGTTCTGTGCACTTCAGGTGTTTTTCTCTTGGCCAATGAAAATTGTAAAAATCATCTTCCTTGTATCTTTTAGCTTTTCTGTATATTGCTTAGGCAGAGAAAAGCTTGAAAATTGCATGTAAAGCGTGCATAAACTATTGCATGCATTCAGGCACACCCATTGAACTCTAGGGGGGCTAAAGATGCATGAATCTGCTCAAAACTCCTGTACTCAGGGCCGGGACAAGGGGTGGGCAGGAGGGGCGGCTGCCCTCGGCGCCATGGTTAGCTGTAGGGATGGGGGCACCTTCCTTCTGTTACAAGGCTGACAGGAGTAGTGACAGCGCCAGTGATCTTGACAAGCGAGTGACTGCTGGGCTTAGGATCTCCTAAGCTTGCGCATCATGAATGGGGGGGGGCGGTTTGTCATCTTTTCCCTGGGTACTGGATGACCTTGTACAGACACTGACTGTACTACTGTACTACTTCCTGCAGCAGGCGACAGGCTACAAGCGACAGAACCAGGGACGGACTGACAACTCATGGGGCTCCCGGGCAATAGGGAATCATGGGGCCCCTGTGTCCTTGCCCAAACTCAAAAAAGCCTATGAAAAAGGTACCAGGGGCATCTCATGGGGCCCCCTACTGACCCTGGGCCCTCGGGCAGTGCCTGAGTTTCCAAATGGTCAGTCCGCCCCTGGACAGAACATACTAATGTGAAAGAGTGCAATTTAAATATATGGATTTGTTGGCACAAAAACCATTTCTTTGGAAAAGAAAAGAAAAGAAACGAAAAGAAATGAAAAGAAAAGAAAAGAAATGACCTGCTGGAAAAGGTGAGACATAATGAGAGTAGGAGGTGTGAAGTTATTGTTTCTACTCTGGTTGGGTCAAAGTGACTTGTTTGTGAGGGCAATCTTCTAACAATGGAAGGCGGCTGCTAACACACCACTCTGAGTATCCATACAATTTAACCCCTCGCCCTCCAAAGTATTCACCCCCTTTCCTGGCCAGGCCATTTTTTTGCATTATGGTGCTGCGTTATTTTAACTGACAGTTGTACGGTCATGCAACGCTGAACCCAAATGAAACTTACGGCCTTTTTTTTCCCCACAAATAGAGCTTTCTTTTGGTGATATTTGATTGCCCCTTCATTTTTTATTTTTTGCACTATAAAGAAAAAAAAGGCTGACAATTTTGAGAAAAAAACAATATTTTTGACTATTTGCTATTAGCCTCCCTAGCGGTCTGATGATGTCAGTATTTCTGTGCTCAAAGTGGTAAATTTTTTTACATGGAAATATATATTTTTTTTATTGTAGGCCTGTAATTTTTAGGAATAACTCACTGAAATCTGTCCAAACAAGAGTCTAGTAAACATCCCGGGGATGATAAAACTTGAAACACGAAATCATAAATTATTTATGATTTCGTGTTTCAAATGTTATCCTACCCAGGATGGGTAGGATAACATTTGAAACACGAAATCATAAATTATAATATAATAATCATAAAAAATAATAATATAATAATATTACATTTAATTCAATAATGTAATCAAACCAAAAACACTGAAATGTGAAATATAGCGCCAAGTTCTCACATCGCTGAGCTCAGTCGCAGAATCGTTTTCAGTGTCTGATGAGGAATTTCCCCCACCAATCATTATCACTCAATTCTGCAAGTGGTTCTGATTTACTATCGCTGTTCTCTAGCCGGTCTAAAACCGCGTCTGACCTAAAGGGACGCTTTTTGGACGCCATGGACGTTTCTCAGTTTCCAGGCAGAAAGAACAGTAAAAATGCAGGCAGGGCGCCGGACAAAGCACTCGGGACAAAATGTATGTGAAATGGTTTGATACAGGAATGGAATACTATCAGATTTTAGTGTATTTAGGGAATGTCACATTTTTAAATTTCCCGCCAGTTTCATCCCCCGTACGTCCCGACGCTCGCAGGGAACGGAACCCAGAAGACGGATGCCGGCATCGGCCGGAGGACATTACAGGGGACACAGCAGGAGGGACATCGCGGGAGCGCAGGACAAGGTAAGTGAAGAACAGATCCCGGAGCAACGCTGCAGTGTATTCCCGAGTGTAGCTCGGGGTCACCGCTTGTGGTGCTGAAAGCTAATCCTGAGCTACACTCGGGAATACCGCCAGGGGGGTTAAACATGTCCATTTTGCATTTTTGTTTGCACGTGTAAAAAATTATTTTATGATTATTATTTTTATACATTTATATTTATGTAGCGCCAAAAGTTTGCGCAGCGCTTTACAAAATGAAGGCAGACATTACAGGTACAATACAATTTGGTACAAGAGGAAACAGAGGGCCCTGATCATTAGAGCTTACAATCAGGGGCGGACTGACAACTCATGGGGCCCCTGGGCAATAGGGGATCATGGGGCCCCTGTGTCCTTGCCCAAACTCAAAAAAGCCTATGAAAAAGGTACCAGGGGCATCTCATGGGGCCCCCTACTGACCCCGGTCCCTCGGGCAGTGCCTGAGTTTCCAAATGGTCAGTCCGCCCCTGCCTACAATCTAGGAAGGTCTATTTTAGGTCTGAAGATTGCATGAAGCACACAAACATTGTATACTTTCTGAAGGCAGACATCCTGGAGAATAAAATAGCGGTCATTTCAATTTTTTTTGTCCAGCAATCAGGGCCGGTGCTAGACTATTTTTCGCCCTAGGCAAGACCAGCTACTTGCGCCCCCCCCCAAATAAATAAATACAAATATTACAAAACAGTAGAAAATATTACATCAACAAAACATGAAACTTCTGAATTTCTTTTCATTTGCAAAAATAAAGTGCCATAAGATGCCACCAGCACCAATATTAAAGACAAAATCAGTGTCCCGGACGTACTGCATCTGTGGTTGGCAGTGGCAGGGTGACAGTTGTAGTGAGTGGAGGATGATGGATCCCAGGCTGGAATTCCCCAGGCAATGGGGGGAGGTAGAACGCTGTGACAGCAGGCAGCCCACACACACAGAGAACACCTGAACTGAGCGATGCCACACAGTGACAGATCCGACACAACACACCACCACCAACACTGACACAGACCAGCAGGCTGTGGGATGGTGATGATGTCATCATTCACTGATACATTGCACATGTGATGGATGGCCGGGTCACAGTCACACAGACATGAGGCATTAGAGTCAGACATGACCTTCTTCCACAGGTGCAGCTCCACCTTTGCTGATGAATGGGAAGAGAAGGGCTGGAACTCCACAGTGATCCGCAGCCACCAGCAGGCTTGCAGTAAGAGACTGAGTCTGAGAGGAACACTGGAAGGAGCGGCAGCTCAGCTGCTACAGTGGCCCCAGATACCAGGCAAATTCCCCTGTCCTTTCTTCCTCCCCTCAGCTGAAGGATCATTCATAGCATGGCAGCATCCCACACAGAGAGAGTGCCGGACTGTGCTGCGCCCAGGCACCTCTTAGATGGCAGTGTGCCCTAGGCAGTGGTCTAGTTTGCCTCATGGAAGCACCGGCCCTGCCAGCAATATTACCGTAACAGTTTATGACATGCAAAATTTTAGTAAAAAATACATCAAAGTTGGTCTTAGGACACGCAAACACAGTAAATTACCTGTGACATGGGGACAGGGAGGAATGTTTTACACATCAATTTCAGATCAGTAACAGGAAGGGGAGGCCAGGGAACAGACATTCGCTAGTCTCTCTGCCCTCTACCCAGTGACACCAACCATGCTGGTGCTGGGTCCACCAATGGGTGCGTGGAGCCCAGGAAACATGGCTGGATCCCTTTCATCTGACAGCCAGCAGTCAGCTTGTTAGAGTTACACACACTCAGCCACCAGGAGTGTGCATAAAACTCCCCCTGCCACCTCCATACCATGGAGATGTGGTGGTTGCATTTGTTTTCTTTTTTTATTAGGTGTTTTCCTCTCTGTTTTCACCTGGTGATCTAGCCAGTAACAAACCTCCTGTATTAGAGCATCCCCATCCTGGATGAAGGAGCACAGGGGGCACTCCTGGACAGCAGCATTGTCAGCCTGGGGGGAGGGGGTAGATGTGCTAGCAGATTTAGATACACTAACAAACTGAAGCCAAACTACAGCTCACACTCTATAAGGAGTTACAGCAAACAGTTTATTTTTTTGGGGGAAAAAGGTTTTACATTAATAAACAAAGCTGACCATTGGAAGGACCCCTATCAGTGGTAAACAGTTTGTCCCATCCATGCAACTGATACATCTAGAAGAGAGCTTGTTCTTTTGAAAAACAGTAGACCTACTGGCCAGATCACCAGGTGAAAACAAAAGAAAGAAAGACTAAAAAGAAAGTTAATGCAGCTGCAATATAATAAATGCTTTTGGTTTTAATACCACTTTAAGCCTTTGGTGATAAGTATTATTTTACTACCAAAAATGTTATAGTATACTTTTCATCACACCTCTAAATTATGTCATTTGTTACTTTGAAAAGCCAATATAAAGTGTGATATTTGGGGGTCCAGATCACTAATGATCAAAAAGGCAAATTAAAACAGCTTCTTTTCATCATGAAATAAACAAAATAGTCCAACATTCTGGAATACAAAACAAAACTTTGGCTCACCGCCAGCATGCACTTGTCCCACCGCAGGGTTTAAAGTTCCCACCTGCTTTAGGGGCTCAGAAAAGTCACAAGAGCCCAGCAACATCTCAGTAGCTATACAGCTCACAGCCCTGCACCAGTCTCTTTCTTATTCTGGGTCACAATCCAGTGATGCCCGTAGCAAGAAAAAAAAAATAGCGGAGGGCAGACATGCCTGTGTAAAGAGGGGAGAGGACAGCCAGGAAAGGGTTAGGGATAGGCTGGCAAGGTTTTAAAATATGCAGACTTACCTGATTGGAGACGGCGTGGGGTCTTGAGCACCTTTGGGAGTGGTGTAGAGTCACAACATTTTAAGTACAGGGGTGCAGATGGAGGAAGAACCTTCCTACCCGCCCTCCCTGTGTTTGTTTGGGGACGTCCGGTTCCTTGTCTGTTATGGCACTTGAGCAGTTGGTTGGTCTTTGGAGGTGCCAAAATTTTAAGCTAAAGTGAATGGTTGGGACCCATTGGTGGTATGCTGTCCTCGAGTGCATTCCGGTTAACCAAGGTCTAACTGGCAGGTGGAGGTATTGCACTGTGGATTGTGTGTTTTGTCGGGTGGGTTTGGTCGGTGGGTTGCGACTGGAGACTTATTGTTAATCAAAATATGCAAATTTGTACTTGTGAGCCACTATGGTTGTGAATTAATTGGTGCTGTGGTTCGCTGACATTAATTACATCCCCATTACATGTGTATTTATACTTTATCAAAAAAATCAAAATGTCGCGCTCCAAAATTAAAATATCTAAATATTATATCACAGAATATTCCCTTGTGATTTAAATCCTCTACTTAGTATATAAAATGTGCCTTTTGCCAAATATTCAATAGTCTAATTTGTGACGGGAGTGACTTTTAATGGTGAGGGGACCCCTATATCAGCTCCCCAGATTCCTCTTATGTGTAAGGCACCCTGTGCCTGTTAGGGGTACAGGGTGGTCTGTCCTGATATTGTGTAGACATGTGTAGGTGGGGTGGGGGGTTGTCCATTGTCCACTGCCATGTGCTGCATCCCATTGTTCTATTGTGTCTTGCTGGCCAGCAAACTATTATGGGATGTATATGTTCCTGCCAAATGGTGTATCCTATTGTTCTATTGTGTGTCTTGGTTTGGTGGGGGGTGTTTCCTGCAGCCCTTCCCCCTGATGGGTTGGTCTGCTGATGTGTGTCCTGTTCCTGGTTGTATTTCCCCACCATGTGTATATATCTTGTGTTTTATGTTAAAATAAAGCAGTTCTACTTCCTGTCTTAAGAGAGTCTGGTACCGTCCATTTCCTGTATGGTCAGCGGTGGGGTCCATGGATAATGTTCGGACAGGGAAGCGGGAGTCTAATGGAAACACCCTAGCGCTGTTGGGGTCCGGTTCCGTTACATAATTAATATAATAAATATTTCAATTAATATGAAAATCCATTAATATTAATCAACTGTGCCATATAATACAACTCAAATGTGATAAAACTCCCAAAAATTAATAAAAAATAAAATAATTCATAAGTCTATATTTAAATAAATAGTGACAGTCCCAAAAATCCTTAATGTGATCCAAAACGATATTTGTAGAATCTTGTGTGCTCTTATTTATGATTTTTTTATGCGCTCACCTCCATGTAAGCCTAATATAATATTTAGGCAAACATCACTTTGTGTCCACAATTGGAACCTGATGTAATCTCTTGTTGGGAATTAATGGAAGGTGGATATCCTCTGGGAGCTCCTTGATAATCCTCTCCTTGTGTGCAGATATAACTGCTAGGATCTCTCCCTCCTTATGCTGCGGGTTTTCTCCTCCGTCTCCCCGATCCTCTCCTAGATTCTCCTCCGTGTTAATATTATAAAGAGAAAGGAGATATAGTGCCTTATCCTTTTAAAATATACTTTTCTTAGTGCCCAGCATTGCACTCACATTATTAAAAACATTTTGCACTTTGTATATACAAAAGATCCTCCTCTGTGTTTGTGTGCAGCACACAGCCTATACTCACCATCCTGGGTGTGTGGTGATGTTAGAGCCCCTCCCCTACGTGTTGCGCCACAGGTCCACATGGCTTCATCAGGGGGTTGTGGAGATCATATATTTTAAAAGGATAAGGCACTATATCTCCTTTCTATCTATAATATAAAGGAGATATAGAAAAAATTGATATATTAAAATTAAAATAAAAAATAATTATATATAATCCAAAACAAGTCCAAAGAAATCAGTCCAAAAGACGATCACCGCGTGAAAAAATCTTGTGCAGAATAAGTGAACACATATTTATGTTTAAAGTGCACCCCTCTCAGGTGTGCACTCACCAACAAGTGTTGCCTCCCACTCTCATGGTTGGCACGCTAGGCTTTAACAGATGATTTTCAAGAGATGAATCAGACCACTGTAGTATTTTAATCTTCTTATATCTTGAAAAACAAGAATCCCAGGACAGGTACTCTTGAACCCCAATGTTCAAATTCCTCCTAATACTCCATACACAGTGTTCAGTTATGATAGCGAAGTTATTATTGGTTCAGAAGAACAGTATACACCAGTATCTGCTGCCTCAGGAGGAGACGTCTCATCATATTCCCATCAATCCACCCCCACCAGTGGGGAGGAAGGAAAAGACCGAGCTGGACACTGGACCATTTTTTTGTCTAACTCCTTTACCTCCTATCTAGGATGCTTTTCTGGTGTCCTGTACAAAATGTAAAGAAGTCGTGAAAAAAGTCCTTATTGGTTTTAGCCTCTATTTTTGGCTTAGCACTTGTCGATGGTCTGGGGAACTCGGGGTTGTGTCCTTTAACTATGTACTTTGTATATGACGTTCTTCTTTATCATCTCAGAAAGTTGAAAGGTATGTGCATATAGATATTCACCAAATATTTCTGGCCTGTTGTGAGTTAAAAGATAAGCTCATAGGGAAGCATTGAGACTGTGCCAATCCATTTAACAGGAATACACTTTAATGGTTAACGCCTCCAGCGGGCTACACTCGGGCTTACTATGCAGCGCTGCTCTGGGGGTCCCTGCAGCACTTACCTTGTCCTTCGCTCCCGCGATGTGTCCCCTGCAGCGTCCTCGGCCATCTCCTCCGGCCGATGCCGGCATCCGGCTTCCGTGTTCCGGTCCCTGTGACGTCGGGACGTACGGGCGCCGGAACCGGCGGCAAATTTGACATTTTTAAAAAATGTAATTTTTTTAAAAATGGTTATTATATAGTAAAACATTGCTGTTTCAATGCATTTCACATATATTTTGTCCCTACTGCTTTGTCCTGTGCCCTGCTTACATTTTGACTGTTCTTTCTGCCTGGAAACTTAGAAAAGTCCATGGCGTCCAAAAAGCATCCCTTTATGTCAAAAGCGGTTTTAGACCGGCTAGAGAACAGCGATAGTAAATCAGAACCACTTGCAGAATTGAGTGATAATGATTTGTGGGGGAAATTCCTCATCAGACACTGAAAATGATTCTGCGACTTTGCTCAGTGATGTGTGAATTTGCCTCTGTATTTCAAATTTCAGTGTTTTTGGTTTGATTATATTATTGAATTAATTAATTGAATTTATTATTATATTATTATTTTTTATGATTATTAATTAAATTATAATTTATGATTTCGTGTTTCAAGTTTTATCATATCCGGAATGTTTACTAGACTCTTGTTCGGACAGATTTCAGTGAGTTATTCCTAAAAATTACAGCCTACAATAAAAAACTACATATTTCCATGCAAAAAAATGGTACCGCTTTCAGCACAAAAAATTGGAAATAATCATACCGCCAGGGAGGTTAAAAACATTTTGTACTTTGTATATACAAAAGATCCTCCTCTGTGTGTGTGTGCCGCACACAGCTTATACTCGCCATCCTGGGTGTGTGGTGACGTCAGAGCCCCTCCCCTACGTGTTACGCCACAGGTCCACATGGCTTCATCAGGGGGATGCGGAGATCATATATTTTGAAAGGATAAGGCACTATATCTCCTTTCTATCTATAATATAAAGGAGATATAGAAAAAATTGATATATTAAAATTAAAATGAAAAATAATTATATATAATCCAAAAAAAGTCCAAAGAAATCAGTCCAAAAGATGATCACCACGTGAAAAAATCTTGTGCAGAATAAGTGAATACATATTTATGTTTAAAGTGCGCCCCTCTCAGGTGTGTACTCACCAACAAGTGTTGCCTCCCACTCTCATGGTTGGCACGCTAGGCTTTAACAGATGATTTTCAAGAGATGAATCAGACCACTGTAGTATTTTAATCTTCTTATATCTTGAAAAACAAGAATCCCAGGACAGGTACTCTTGAACCCCAATGTTCAAATTCCTCCTAATACTCCATACACAGTGTTCAGTTATGATAGCGAAGTTATTATTGGTTCAGAAGAACAGTATACACCAGTATCTGCTGCCTCAGGAGGAGACGTCTCATCATATTCCCATCAATCCACCCCCACCAGTGGGGAGGAAGGAAAAGACCGAGCTGGACACTGGACCATTTTTTTGTCTAACTCCTTTACCTCCTATCTAGGATGCTTTTCTGGTGTCCTGTACAAAATGTAAAGAAGTCGTGAAAAAAGTCCTTATTGGTTTTAGCCTTTATTTTTGGCTTAGCACTTGTCGATGGTCTGGGGAACTCGGGAGTGTGTCCTTTAACTACGTACTTTGTATATGACGTTCCTCTTTATCATCTCAGAAAGTTGAAAGGTATGTGCAGTTAGATATTCACCAAATATTTCTGGCCTGTTGTGAGTTAAAAGATAAGCTCATAGGGAAGCATTGAGACTGTGCCAATCCATTTAACAGGAATACACTTTAATGGTTAACGCCTCCATTAATATCTTCACAATAGGCTATTAGTTACCATACACCGAATAAACCTTTTTAACAAAATGTGATAACAAACCAGAGGGATGTTTTACCAGACAGAAATGCTATTAAGGACTTTACCAAGCTACTTCTTTGTCCTCCGATTTTGGTTTCATCCCCGTATTGCACAGGAGACGTTTTTCCACAGGTAGGACTCGATGACAAAATTCTTCCAATACAAACTATAGTTTTATGTTCTAAATGGTTATTTCTTGGTTATATCAGGTTGTATTACCTGTAATGCAATGGTTTTATGCCTTTGAATTAGTTTTGGAGTCTTAACAGCATGTGAGTGAACTTTATCATAAAGGTGAGCCGAGTGGCACATGTAGACTGAGGCTCAGGAGTAGCTAGGGGTTCCTTGAGCTGTGGCTGATTGACCTCCATCTGATGGTGTCTGCATAGTTGTGGGGCCAAAGCCACATGGTAGAGCCAGTTGCATGACACCAATTATCTTTTTAGCTGTCTGTAAGGTGGCATTCTTCCCACTGGCCACCAACGTAAGGGGCATTCTTCCCACTGAACCCTAATGTAAGGGACATTCTTCCCACTGACCACCATTGTAAGAGGCATTCTTCCCACTGGCTATCAATGAAAGAAGCATTCTTCCCACTGGCCACCAATGTAAGGGGCATTCTTCCCACTGACCACCAATGTAAGGGGCATTCTTCCCACTGACCACCAATGTAAGGGACATTCTTCCCACTGACCACCAATGTAAGGGACATTCTTCCCACTGATCACCAATGTAAGGGACATTCTTCCCACTGACCCCCAATGTAAGGGACATTCTTCCCACTGACCACCAATGTAAGGGACATTCTTCCCTCTGACCACCAATGTAAGGAGCATTCTTCCCACTGGCCACCAATGTAAGGGGCATTCTTCCCACTGACCTCCAATGTACGGAGCTTTCTTCCCACTGACCACCAATGTAAGGAGCATTCTTCCCACCGACCACCAATGTAAGGGGCATTTGCTCCACTGACCTCTAATGAATTGGATTTAGCAATGCATCTTCAGAACCTGTACTTTTCAAGGGTTCCTCTAGGCCAGGCATTTCCAAAGTCCGGCCCGCGGGCCATTTACGGCCCGGGGGTCGGTTTAATACGGCCCTCCAACAGCCCTCCCTGCTCTGTGTAATGTGGCCCTCCCTTCTATGGCAGACAGTCTTCTGTTTGAGAGCAGAGGGCAGTGCGCATGCCTGACTGCGGCGCGTTCTCCCTGGTCTGTGTAAATGCGGCTGTCGCACGGCCCTCCCTTCTGTGGCAAACAGTCTTCTGCTTGAGAGCAGTGCGCATGCGTGACTGCGCCGCGCTAGGAGCGACAGAGGGCGGTGACGTCAGGGCCGGGCTTCCAGCGTGAAGTGTGTTTCTCTTCCCCTCCCGGCTACCGAGCAGAGACTTCAGCTCCAGCTACCTTTTTCACCCTTCACATTAGTGCAGGTAAGTTTTTTTTTTATTTATTTTCAATACATTGTGAAAACTCAGCTGTCAGTTGATCTTAATGTTATGAAATGAAAAGTATGTCGTTTGCAATTAACTTGGCATAAAATAATTTATTTGCATTTAATTGTAATGGTTCAAAGAATGTTCGGAAAAATGTTCGGCCCTCCACCATTTTCACTTCATCCAATCTGGCTCTCTTTGAAAAAAGTTTGGACACCCCTGCTCTAGGCTAAAAAAGTTTGAGAAAGGCCCGTATAACCTATGATTTAATCACCATGCTGCAATGTTATTTTTCATTGTTTGATACGCCATTATACAGAAAATCTATAGACCAAGAAAAGAAAGCAATACACATATAAAGTGATGTCCAAGTAGAAGTTATTATACTAATCAATATTTTCCCTTCTACTTGGACATCACTTTATATGTGTATTTGCATTATTTTCTTAGTTTTTTAGGTTTATTGTATATTTTGTTCTTACATATGCAGCTCTCACCACTGCAGGGGCAGGGGCAGCTGAATAGCTCCCTAGGGTTCTTGTCCCAGCAACTGCTCGGCATCCAGGCGCACAGTCACAGTCTCTCCTTCGGCTCAATGAACAGTCTAGGGATATGTTTTTCTGATGCTGTATTGCAGAACTTGAAGTTGGATAAGTTCAGGGTGAACTTGAGGACACTAACCTTCTTCTTGGTAAGGGTCCTTGCTTGAGGCAAGTTCTGATGCTGTATTGCAGAACTGGAAGTTGGATAAGTTCAGGGTGAACTTGAGGACACTAACCTTCCCCTTGGTAAGGTCCTTGCTTGCGGCAAGTTCTGATGCTGTATTGCAGAACTGGAAGTTGGATAAGTTCAGGGTGGACTCGAGGACACTAACCTTCCTCTTGGTAAGGGTCCTTGCTTGCGGCAAGTTCTGATGCTGTATTGAAGAACTGGAAGTTGGATAAGTTCAGGGTGGACTTGAGGACACTAACCTTCCCCTTGGTAAGGTCCTTGCTTGCGGCAAGTTCTGATGCTGTATTGCAGAACTGGAAGTTGGATAAGTTCAGGGTGGACTTGAGGACACTAACCTTCCCCTTGGTAAGGTCCTTGCTTGCGGCAAGTTCTGATGCTGTATTGCAGAACTGGAAGTTGGATAAGTTCAGGGTGGACTCGAAGACACTAACCTTCCTCTTGGTAAGGGTCCTTGCTTGCGGCAAGTTCTGATGCTGTATTGCAGAACTGGAAGTTGGATAAGTTCAGGGTGAACTTGAGGACACTAACCTTCCCCTTGGTAAGGTCCTTGCTTGCGGCAAGTTCTGATGCTGTATTGCAGAACTGGAAGTTGGATAAGTTCAGGGTGGACTTGAGGACACTAACCTTCTTCTTGGTAAGGGTCCTTGCTCACGGCAAAGTTTTTCAGAAATACTTTAGTAGCAAATTTAGGCAGAACTGACTCTACTGCCAGAGATTCAGCAGCAGCAATAATGTGAGCAAGTCCTTGCTTGCAGCAAATAGTGGACTGAGCTCTGTAGTATCTACTTGAGGATGGTAAACTCTCTCTTTAAGTGGTTGTAAAGGCTCGAGATTTTTTACCTTCATGTATTCTATGCATGAAGGTAAATAACCTTCTCTGTGCAGTATCCCCCCCAGCCCCCTTAATACTTACCTAAGCCTCATCATGATCCATCGGCTGCCCCAGGTCTCTAGCTCCTCATTGGCTGAGACAGTAATCGGGAGGCATTGGCTCCCACTACTGTCAATCACAGCCAGTCAGCCAATGAGGAGAGAGAGGGGGCAGGGCCAACCCATGTGTGGATGGATACATGGAGCAGTGGGTACCCCCATAGCAAGCTACTTGCTGTGGGGGCAACCGACAAACAGGAGGAGCCAGGAGAGCATGTGGGGGATCCGAGAAGAGGAGGATCCAGGCTGCTCTGTGCAAACCCATTGCACAGAGCAGGTAAGTATATACATGTTTGTTATTAAAAAAAAAAATAACCTTTAGAATGGCTTTAAGGATCTGAGCAGAGTCTCTGTACAAGCAGTAATGACTGAGCTTTTGAGTATACCACACACAGGGGTTGATTTACTAAATGTAAATGGACTATGAACCTTGCAAGTGCATTTGCACTCTACAAGAGCAGTTGCTCCAGAACTTAGTAAATGAGCAGAAGCTCTGCTGACTTCCATCAACCAATCATGTGCAAGCAAAAATTGCTGTTTTTTTATTTCCCTTGCGCCTGATTGGGTATTCTTTGTAAAGTTAAGCTTTACCTCATTTACAAAGCTCTGAAGCAACTGCACTTGTGAAGCCCTATTTGCCTTTTGTAAGTCAACCCCCAAATGTCCCCTTTGGATAAAACGGACTCTAGCACAAGAGAGATGGCAGTAACACAGAATCTCAAGGAACTCTAACACCAGGCTGTACTTACTAATGTCTTTGGATAGTTGGTTGCATCCTTCCAATATCTTTCAGACCATATCCCAGTGATACCAGGCTGGATCTTCAGATGACAAGTCAGCTTTGGCAGCTTTCAGCAGAATAGGCCCCCAGCTAGCCTAGCTGGGACAGCAGACACATGGCAGACCTGCCCAGGAAGTCCTGGCTGTTATCTCCTCCTCAGGGAAAAGACACCTTTTTCCAGGTTTCAGAGGATTTATACACACTCCCAGCCAACATCTGGGCACATCTGGGCACACTCTCCACAGGGATTGGCCAGGGCTGCATAAACATGCAGCTGCTGATTTAAAGTGATACTAATGATTTTTTTTTTTTGACATAACAAACATGTTTATATTTACCTGCTTTTTGCAGTGGTTTTGCACAGAGCAGCCCAGATCCTCTTCTTTTTGGGTCCCCACCGGCACTCCGAGCTCTTCCCCTTCAAGCACTGCCTCCAGGGAAAGTCGGTCACCTTGGGAGCACTGCTGCATACTGGTCCCCGAGACACTGTTCTATGCCTCCATAAGACATATATATCTGCCCCCTGCTCTATCCTCATTTGCTCACTGGTAGTGATTGAAAGCAGCGTCAGCCAATGGGCTCCCGCCAATGAGGAGGAAGGGTCCTCAGACAGCAGAGGCCTTTGAGAACATTGCTGGTTGGAAGGGGCTCAAGTAGGGATTGGGGGGGCTGCTGCGCACAGAAGGTTTTTTACCTTCATGTATGGAATATATGAAGGTAAAAAACCTTGAGCCTTTAGAACCACTTTGACTCTCCTTACCTTCTGTCTTCCAGGATATTTCCAGACAGACAGACCAAAATAGTCACAAACAGCTCATTGATTACAGTGAACCAAGAATTACATTTACATGACCTACCACCCATCTAGGAGGGTGCTACTTTTTGTCAAAATACCCCCTCCCCCCCCCAAAAAAAAATCATGGACTATCCCATTATTGTACACTCCACCTCCATAAACACTGAAAATCCAGAGTGTGTTTGTTGTTATACTTTAAGTCCACTTGTGTGCTGCTGCGGATGTCTGACTGATGGCTGGCAATGCAGATTGATGCATATTATAGCAGGTTACAGAAGCAGGTTGGACTTGCATGCAGACCACCCTAGATTATGCCCATGAGTGATGCTGAACCTCCACGATTAATGAACCAAAGCTGGCTAGATGATTCTGGATGTCCTTCAGCCAGGAAATGAGCGCTATCTGATTTTCTGCAGCTTCCAATGAACACTGAAAAGCTCACAGTGTGCAGCAAAATAAGAATAAGCAATGTAATTCCAGTACAGGGGAATAGATTGAAAGGAAGGCTGGAGTTCAGCTTTTAATTCAGTATGAATCTAATGCCATCCAAATTTCAGAATTAACTCTCATAATCACAGAAAATACATTCATTTTTTGTATGTTACATATATATATGTAAGATGGAAACGTTGGACACCTAAATAGCAGACTTAATGATGGCACTCAATAACAAAAAAGGAAATGATGACTTGTTAAAGTGACCAATATTCTATAGGGCTGTGGTTATTGTCTTCCTATTGTGGTAGAATAACTCTCATACAGTATAGATGAGATGAAAACATTCCGTGTGAAAAAGAGGAACCTAAGTTTCTATATCAGATACAGAAATGAGGACATTATTCATCCAAACACAAGTTTCAGTCTTAGCTGTCCTTGTGTGGTTTGTGTGCAAGACTTCTCATGTATCATTGTCCCATCCTCATACACCAGCCTAGGAACATACACTGTATTGCCAAAAGTATTGGGCCAGCCCTCCAAATCATGTGATTCAGGTGTTCCAATCCCCTCCATGGACACAGGTGTATTCAATCAAGCCCCTAGGCATGCAGACTGCTTCTACAAACATTGGTGAAAGAATGGGTCGCTCAAATTTCTATGAACGATGCTATGCACGTGCAGATATCAATGCGTCAGTTGCCTTGCTGCAGTTCCCTTACAGCAGTGGTTCTCAACCTATGGGTCGCGACCCCTTTGGGGGTCGAACAACCCTTTCACAGGGGTCGCCTAAGACCATCGGAAAACACATATTTCCGATGTGTAAAGAGCAGCTACTGTGTAGAAAGCAGCTGCTGTGTTGAAAGCAGCTACTCTGTTAAAAGCAGCTACTGTGCTGAAAGCAGCTACTGTGTTGAAAGCAGCTACTCTGTTAAAAGCAGCTGCTGTGTTGAAAGCAGCTACTCTGTTAAAAGCAGCTACTGTGTTGAAAGCAGCTGCTGTGTTGAAAGCAGCTACTCTGTTTAAAGCAGCTGCTGTGTTGAAAGCAGCTACTGTGTTGAAAGCAGCTACTGTGTTGAAAGCAGCAGTATTGGAGGTAAAACGACACTCATGAATTATAATTACTGGGTAAATAATTTTATGGTTGGGGGTCACCACAACATGAGGAACTGTATTAAAGGGTCGCGGCATTAGAAAGGTTGAGTACCACTGCCTTACAGTATCTATCTCACATCGGAATATAAGCTTTTTGTAAGAAGGTGGCTGTAATGGTGGCTGTTTTTACACAGCAAATCCCGGCTGTCATTTTGACAGCTGAGAATTGCCAGCTAATGTTGGGGAATGGAGTGACAGTGAAGCAGAAGGACCATGAGTACTACATATGCCCTGTGCACGTCAAAGAAGTTTTTTTGTACATGTGTGGCATGCCCAAGGTACACAGCTAATTTAGAAGTAAGTAAACCCTAAGTCCATTTTTAGCAAGTGTTTGGAATGGTTTATCACTGTATGCAGTAAGCAGTTTTTTTTTTGTAAATCTGTTGTAAAGTTTCTTGCCCTGGGGATCCTGCCAATAACATCACTTGTTGCAAGCTGACAACTCTAAGCCCTTGCTTCGTATTTAGCAGTAGCGTTGTCAGCCTGCTGTGAAAACTCATTTGGTTGACTGTTGGGCTGTATAAAACTCATTTGGTTGACTGTTGGGCTGCATATTAGGTCAGTCACATAGGTAGTCAACTAAAGGGGCTTTCACAGCAGGCTGACAACACTGCAGCTAATTGTGAAGCAGCAGCTTAGTGTTGTCAGCTTTGAACAGGAAGCGCTGTTATTGATGGGATCTCTATATAAGAAACTTTGTAGACATTTCACAAAAAATAGTTTGCTAAGTATATTGTTGTGTAAACAAAGCAAAATATGCATAAGGCCATCCATAGATAACTTCAGGCGGAAGGAAAGAAAATCTCTGGAACATAGTCAGTGTTGATGGGGGAATGCCTCCTGCAGTGCTATTGTATTCTGCTGGCGGGGGGATGGGGTTGCAGGGAGTGGCCAGCAGAATACAATGGTTATTAATAGCAGGTATAGATTCTAGCAGTAATTGCATGTACAGGCTGGTTGTACCCAAGTCAACTGATGGATCAACTTGGGTACAATCGGCTTGCCCATACATGGATCAAAATTCTACCTGTCCCTGCTGAATCGGCCAAAATTCGATCCATGTATGGCTGGCTTAAGACATTGCAAAGAATCAGCATTATGGGCAATGATCTCCATTCATTAGTATTCCTGGCCATGATAAATGATCAGCCCACCATGTAGAGGAGGCTATGGAAGACATTGCATCATATAGAGAGAAGGGCATCCAATAGCGTGAATTGTTCTAGGGGCTGATTATCGCTCTAATAAGAAATGGTATGCAGACCACAATTCAAGAAAAAGCCTAAGAACCAAGACATTTTACTTTCTCTTTCTGACCTAGTGACACCCAGGGCACCACAGTGAGCTGAACTTCCTGTTTTCTCTCTTCAAAGTAAATTTTTCTTATATTATGTTAGAGAAACCATTAGGCTTTTACGAGCCTCCAGTGGATTTTCAAAAAGAATATATGGAAATATAAAAGAAAAAAATGTAAAATGTTTATATATAATACTCTATAGTACTATAGTATCTAACACCCGTCTTGTTTTTTCCTTCTTTCTGCAGGGTTTCTGCAGGGTTTATGTTCCATGCAACTGTCTGAATATGTGGCTCATCTTGATTCTTCTTAGCTTTGCCACTTCTGCCTCCTGCCAATATAAGCCCCAGCTCTCCTTCGCTTGCCGGATTGCCAAGACACCAGAATGCAATAAAGTCCATTTTGTCCCTGGTTACCATGTTCTTGGTCAAGGCTTTGACATTGTGACCATGAAGCAAACAAGGGCTCAACTGCTAGATCTCCAGAAGTTGTCTAGAAAGGATGACACTTGCATTGTCTGTTACAACCCCTATGTAACCAAGCATTGGCAGAAACTGCCCCTTGTGATGGTGGACTGGAGGCCCCAGTCATACTGTTCTAGGAAGATCAGCAGTGAGATCTCCAGATCTTTTACATCCCTGGCTGAGGGAGCTGCATCTGAGGTGAAGAATGACTGGGAAGCTGGTCTGGAGCTCCGTCACCAAGGGGTGGACGCCAAGCTAATAATGGCTGGAACCCAGTCCGACATGGCACAGTTTGGAAGGAGTAAGACCAGCACAGACCGTTATACCTTCATCAAGCACCAGCTGAATTGTGTCTATTATAGGTACATCATCTAAAAAACCATATTGCATCATTTTAAAATCTGTAAAGCTCAAAAGTTCCAAGAGTTCCTAAAAGTGAGAGCATAGATGCCTTACAATATAAAGAAAATAGTGCTCACTGTGCTTACAAATATCTAATACTTATATTTATTTTAGCACCCCAAAGTACTTGTAAAGAGGTTTCAACACGCATATTTCATCATGAGAAGTAGGGAAAAGTTTCAGGTTCAGGTTGACCATCAGTTCGCCCCAAACCCAGGCAGTTTGCAGTTCTGTAAATGGTTGAACAAGTTGGCCAGATCTGGAGAGTTCATCCATGTGCCCAATCCTCTGGCTAATGCAGCCAGAAGTTTGCCATTTATTGGTGGTACCACTACCTCTAAATGAAAGATTCCTGTGGGCTGGTTTCAAATTGTAAACAAGCCAATGGGGATCCCAAGTGATATCATTGACCCAATATGGTCCTGACATTATGTCACCCAAGTTCCCCCAGCACTGTTGTTTACATTCCAGCAGTGCCAGTGAACTGTCACTTGCAAACGGGAGTAGTGGCAGGGTAGCACCAGATTTACATCATGGAACTTTTTTGGGGGTGGGCGGATTTTCTTAGTAAACGACTTTTTGCATGGTGTCTGTGTTTTTCTGTACTTCTTTATTTAAATGAACAACAAGGAGTTATGGGTACAAGGTGTCTTGATAGAGGAGAGGCATGGTCGCCCCCCCCTGCCTTGTCAGGTACCATCCAAATGTTGAGAGCATAAGGCCTGGTATAATTCAGAAGAGGGAGAAACCCACATTCACTCTCCCCCTCTTGATTGGCCAGCCAGGGTGCATGCCTAGATAAAGGTGTGGTATTGATTCTGATGGGGACACCTAGCCTTTTGGTTTTATTGTTTTTTTTTCCTTAAATGGTGTGCTGGCCCTTTAAGAGAAAAAAATGGCCCATTTTGATGAGGTAAAGGCCTCATCCCTACATCCTGTCCCCAAAACAGTATCTAGAAATCTTCAGGGAGGGACTTTTCATAACCTGGAACCTCCATTTAGACTAATTGGGTCCCCAGAACCCTCCTTGTTACACATTCACATTCACATGTAATTGTAAATAAAAACACAGACGCCAAGAAAAAGTCCTTTATTAACCCCCCCCCCTCAAAAAAAAAAAAAAAAAAGAAGAAGAAGAAAAATAAGAAACCACAATGTAAATGCAATATCACTCCCGTCATCTAGCAATGTGGATCCAGCGTCAATCAGGATGAGGATCACCCAACGTTCCATCGCCACAACAATCTGCTGACACAAGAATGTTTTCTCAGCACAATTCCCATTGCAAATGACAGAACCCTCTCTGTCTGCTGAATGGCAACAGGGAACCTTGATAACATCATGTTCACCTTTAGGCGCACCCTGAAAACACATCTCTTCAGGGAAGCCTACCCCACCCTCACCTAACAACCGATCTCCTCCACTCCTCCTACCACTCCATCCCCCACAGCCACTTCCTCCTGTACCACTATCCCCTCCCTCCTAGATTGTAAGCTCCAAAGAGCAGGGCCCTCGAACCCCTCGTGTTTTGTTTTGTTACTGTATTGTCTCATGTACTGTCCCCCCCACTAATGTACAGCGCTGAGCAAACCTTTTGGTGCTATATAAATCCTGTATAATAATAATAATAATGTACGTCATGCACAGATATGACCAAATATGGTCAAATATGGTCAATGGCGTCACCTTGGAACCCCATCAGCTTTATTTACAAACAGGACAAAGCCGGCGAGGAACTGTCATTTAGTCATAAGGTTTTTTCTTTATGTCGCTTTTAAAGCAGTACATCCTCCAGTGGCACAACTCCATGTGCAGGATTAAGGCATCCCCCAAGAATGCTATTTAATTACTTTGCGTATTTTTTAAACTTGTTTTGCATTGGTTATCTCCCATGGCAGTGCCCAGCTACCCATGTCCTTTTTCGGCAGACATCTAGGAAAACAAACCCTGCTTTTAAATCACACGTCTAATTGTTATTTTGTTACTTTGCATTGCTGTGAAGTCAATTGTTAGGTACTCTTTTTGTTGGATGTAATCTTCACACTTTAGGTAGACAACCTAATTCACAATTGAAAATCACATGAGTGAGGGGTTCTATCTACTACGCCATTTGTAATTTAGGTCATTTTTCTAAGCCAGACAATACAGCACAGATGGGTCTGGACCTTTCTTTTGTTTAATAAACTTTAAAGCATAATCAAGCCTAAAGCAAAATTTTGATATATGTCCGTTTGCCAATTCATAAATATGGTGGCTCTATTTCATCTGGTGATTCGGGTAACTGCGATCCTCTGCACATTTTGTAGCACCCTGCCCTAGTTAGGCTAAATTTAGTTTCTTACTCTACTACACTTGGTGGAGCAGTGATCTGTTTTTTTTTTTGTCTGTTCAGATTTGCCTAAACTCGGTGGTTGATTACTCCTGCCTGCTTCTGGAAGAAGCTTCTAGAACAGCAATGGGCAAACTACGGCCCGCGGGCCGTATACGGCCCAGCGGACCTTTTAATCCGGCCCGCGGAGCGTGATAAAAAAAACACAGCCAGGGCAGGCAAACATTGGCTGTCAGGATGTGTGTAGGCGGGGCAGCGTGACGACCGTGAGGGGAGCTAGGCTCCTCTCACAGTCTGCCCTGAAGACCGGAACGGCGCGGGAACACGGCGAGAGGAATACGCGGAGCAAAGGTAAGTGAATTGACACAGGGGGGACTTGGCTTACTACTTGGGGGGGAATAGTACTGTGGGGGATGAAATACTATATGAGGGATGAATTAATATGGGGGATGAATTACTATATGGGGGATGAATTACTATAGGGGGGATGAATTACTATGGGGGATGAATTACTATATGGGGGATGAATTACTATAGGGGGGATGAATTACTATGGGGGATGAATTACTATATGGGGGATGAATTACTATATGGAGGATTAATTACTATGGGGGATGAATTAGTATGGGGGATGAATTACTATATGGGGGATTAATTACTATGGGGGATGAATTACTATGGGGGATGAATTACTATATGGGGGATTAATTACTATGGGGGATGAATTACTATGGGGGATGAATTACTATATGAGGGATGAATTAATATGGGGAATTAATTACTATATGGGGGATGAATTACTATGGGGGATGAATTACTATATGGGGGATGAATTACTATGGGGGATGAATTACTATATGGGGGATGAATTACTATGGGGGATGAATTACTATATGGGGGATTAATTACTATGGGGGATGAATTACTATGGGGGATGAATTACTATATGGGGGATGAATTACTATATGGGGGATGAATTACTATGGGGGATGAATTACTGTGGGGGATGAAATACTATGGGGGATGAATTACTATATGGGGGAGTAATTACTATGGGGGATGAATTACTATGGGGGATTAATTACTATAGGGGGGATGAATTACTATGGGGGATGAATTACTATGGGGGATGAATTACTATATGGGGGATGAATTACTATATGGGGGATGAATTACTATCTACTCTTGGTCCGGCCCCCGGGTCCAATATATGAACCCATTGCGGCCCTCAAGTCAAAAAGTTTGCCCACTCCTGTTCTAGAACATAGGGCAGAAGGATCAACCACTGAGTTATAAATATTTATCAACTAAATTCTCCCATACATGGGCCTGCTGGACCCACTTTCAAACCACTCCTACATACCGATCCCTCATGCACCAAACTATCTGATTTAACTTAGCCCTGCCGCTGGTGATACTCCTTTTACCCTTACTGATATGGATGGCAACGTTCTCCCTTCAATGCTCTACACCCAATTGCTCGACTCGTCAGGTGACGTAACGGGTAGATACGCCAGTAGGAGGGGCTGTACGACGTATCGTAGTGACGTCATATCCGGCGGGCGCCATCTTGGTGCACCTGAAACAGTATGCAGTACACCCATAGTGTGGGGAAAATGCCAGATTGTACTTGTTACATGTGAGTAAGCATTTCTTATATTGAAGGATTTTATTAAATGATTTTACACTATGTTGGATCTCTTTGCTTTACTGGGAATGTCCATGGAGTAATACTCGTCCGAGTATTAGGAGACAGATCTGGATATTCACTCACCAGAGGAGGGAAGAGCTCTACCACCCCAGCTAAGAAGGATTTAATCCTTCTGGAGGATCACTAGGAGGCATATCTAGCTCATTGGTCCTGAGGGGCCTGGGCAGGAAGGTGAGGGGGCACCCCTGGTAATGTGGATACACACAGTTTGAAGCACCTGCATGAAGAGTTTTAGAGTGTGCTGTGTTTCACCTATAGGACACTTATATATTGGATATCTACTTATGTGGGACTGTATATGCTATAAGGACTAACCCCTTGTTATACGTGAGGGTTTGCAAGGGGCAGTGTATTGATTGTCCTATTCTCTTTGTATTTTCCATTTAAGTTTTATGTATATTTATTGATAGCGCTGCACTACTATTTGTTATCATCTACTTATGACCTATTGTATTGACGATGACACAAATTCCGCAGGTTACCACCTTACTTTATCCTTTCCCAGTGCCCCCCCCCCCCTTTTTTTTTCTCTCTTTCTCGCTCCCATCTTTTCTTCTCTTTTCTTCCTTTTCTTACATGCTTCTATATATTTCACTTATTCATTACAGGAACATTTGGCATGTTGATAGCATACCTCCCTTATTTTTATTAGCGGCCCTCACGACAATCCACACCTGCACTCAGATACCTCTATCGTCTTACGATTGTAGCAATACCTTTTACATATTCTCCGAATCTACCCTCCCTTCCTTTACAGATCTACACATCGAGATTTATTTGGAGGAGGTATGGCGCCACAATCCTCCATATGGCTTTATAACAATGCCTGAGTATTACAAGCCTATCCCTGTCACGGCCTAGTATATTAATACTATCCAAATTCTTGCATTTCATTCCATTCTTTCATGTTTCATGTTTCATGTTTAATGCATTGTCAACTGTCTGGTACCCGCTTCATATGCGTATTATCTGTACCATTCTGTATTTCATTAATAAACATTTATGGAATAAAAAAATAAATATTTATCATACTTCAACCAATCCCAAAAGGTGACTGAAGGAGGTGATAAATGCTTGTGATGCCTGCTCAAAATGTTCTTCTTTTCCAGGGGCTGCTGCCTCTGGGATGCAGCCAGTATACTGGAGTTGCTGTTGAGGCTTCAGCATGTGCTGGACTGAGGGTCCAGAAGAGATTTAACTAAAGACATTGGCTGGAGGGCATCACCTGGGAACATTGGTCTGGAGGAGAATCTTTTTTCTCTTTTAATGAAGACTGTTGCTTTGAGACTGGGGGGGGGCAGCAGTTGTCCTAGGACAGTGGTCGGCAAGCCGCGGCTCGTGAGCCACATGCGGCTCTTTACAAACTTAAATGCGGCTCTTCTGTGTGCCGGGCGCCCGCTCCCCTCCCTCCTCTCGGGTGGCCACCCCCCTCCCTCCTCTCGGGCGGCCGCCCCAAAAGTCAGGACTCTGCAGCTGTCAGGATGTAGGCGGGGCAGCCAGGATGTAGGCGGGGCAGCGTGACGAGCTCCTCTCCTCTCACAGTCCGCCCTGAAGACCAGAACGGCAGGGGAACACGGCGAGAAGAACGCGCGGAGCAAAGGTAAGTGAATTGACTCAGGGGGGACTTGGGGACTTAATATGGGGGATGAATTAATATGGGGAATGAATTACTATAGGGGGGATGAATTACTATATGGGGGATGAATTACTATAGGGGGGATGAATTACTATGGGGGATGAATTACTATATGGGGGATGAATTACTATGGGGGATGAATTACTATGGGGGATGAACTACTATATGGGGGATGAATTACTATGGGGGATGAATTACTATATGGGGGATGAATTACTATATGGGGGATGAATTACTATGGGGGATGTATATTTCTATATCCCAACACTTAAACCTATAATATCCCAGAAAAGTGATCTACCTTCACCCTTGAAGGCCAGCTTAACAATATATATGTGACTTTTCTATGAGCAAATACATCAAATCAAATGAAATAAAACCCAAAAAATTTTTTTTATAAAAATTATAAAATTATGTCCAAAGTCCCACCGTGTCCAAAATAAAATCAAATCAAAAATCCCAACCAAAAAATCCTCGCAAGTGTAACACAAAAACTTTAAACCTTTTCTTCTTCTTTCATCACAAAAACCTTCTTAATACCCGCAAATCCTGATATTCGTGTACCTCAAAAAGGAAAAAAACTCGACATAGAGTCATACCTTAAATAATAAAACACACGTGCCACTCACTGTGCAGCATGCAAAATCAATGTGTATACTCAAACCAAGTGTCAAAACACATACAAATAAGTGAAATGACAATATGAGTGAAAGCACATTCACATAGGATATGCAATGCAATGTGTGAAACCACTCCACAAATAATACTGCCAGTGTATAACACAACACCCTATATATAAAAAGGTGATAACCAAAACCCAGATCACCACTCTCCAACTCTAATATGGATGGGTAATTACCCTATAGCAGAAACAGCAGGGCAGATTAACCACTCTGGGTTACACTCTCCTCTCACCGATTTTCTCCAAAGATTAGGGTCACTTCCTCCACTTTCCTCCAGAAAACCAGTCACAAATATAAAAGATATTCTTCTTTATTGATAACTCACATAACAATTTCCGTGGTAACAGCTCCTCCTCACAAGCAGTGTCCACATGGACAGGTTCAGGGAAACATAAACCGCATGTTCCCACTTCCAAGATGGCCGCGATCGCACTTCCGGTCAACGTCGATGCGTATGACGTCACGTGTCCCTGACGCGTTTCGTCACTTCCTTTGACTTTTTCAGAAGGGTAAGGACGTCTGCGCATCGACTCCTTATGTACCGCCCTTCCTACATTAACGGCACCACTCAACGCCATCTTGGAAGCTGGAAAACACTGCCCACACCTGACTGCATTGTATCTAATACAAAAATTCAACTGCCACCTATACATAACTAAAACCTTATACCTCTATAAGGTAAGACACCACATATAAGGTACAAATACAGTGTACATTAAATATAATACCAGGACCAATTACATTACCATTCTTGTCTCGATACATAAATACAAGTGTAAACTCCATAGGACCACACACATGTATATATCCAGAAAAACATCAAGATCACACAAATAAGATATATAAATATATCAAGATATGATGTCAAGATAAACATATTTATAATTATTAAAGAACATATCTATTTCATTTTAAACGTATGCAACTAAAACACATACTAAAAGCTCCCTCTACTGGTCAAAATTAAAAGGCATTTCTATAATTTCTAGACTTCCGCCCTATATTATTACTCATCCCCAATACGCTTATTCTAATACCTGGAAATCCATATATCGATATTAATATTTACCCCTATCCTGCACCCGTAATTCAAGACACATAATCTAACACCTGAAAATTATTTAATATTTCTTTTTGTGCTAATACATAAGATAATATATAATCAAAACATTAAAATGAATAATTAAAATTTTTTAAAAATTTCAAATATCCTACAATTATTATTAGCAATTATTTCATTTAAAATTATATTACCTCAATGGTTCCACCCGTTAATTTCATGAATCCATCTAAACTTCTCTCATACATATGGGATATTTTACAAACAATATCCTATAATATGAATATAAATAACATATTAATTCTAAAATATAAGTAAAATATCTACTAAAATATATACTATTAAAAATCCGCAATAAAACAGTTCAAATCTAGTTCAATATTTAAACCATTCGGTTTTAAAGTATTTAATTTAAAAATCCAATATGTTTCATTTTGCGATATACTCTTTACCTTGTTATTACCTCTCCAATGGGAATCAACCATGTCAATACAACAAAACTTAATTGCACTAGGATCTGAGTTATGGTATTCTTTAAAGTGACAGGAGACACTATGGTCCTTCTTACCTTTTAGGATATTGGTCACATGTTCTTTTAATCTAGTACCCAACTTCCTTTTTGTTCTCCCTACATATTGTAATGGGCAGGGACATTCTAAAACATAGGTCACATATTTAGTATCGCATGTAATAAATTTTTTTATATTAAATTCTTCTCCTGTATAAACTGATTTATGAGTCTCGAATATTTGAAAAGTCTTGCGAGCCAGAAGGCAGACAAAAATTCCTTATTTTATACTCTCTAATGTTGGATCGCAAACCTCTAGCACATAACTACCAATGTGATAAAATGCAAAATAAAAATATATTGAGTGTTGCGCTCTCAAACCTTCAATCAATACATGATTATTTAAATCATTTAATTGTAAAAATTACAATAATTAAGAATGATGTGTGTGAATAAACATAAATTGTAATAATCTTATACTCTGAATCTTCTGAATCAACTCAGATAAACCATGTGCATGGAACAGTGATGAACAAACAAATATAAAATAAAATAAAAATAAATATAAAAAAATGTCCCAAAAAGTGACTTAGTGCTGAAAAATTTGAAATCCCCCTGATGAAGCCACGTGACCAGTGGCGTAACGCGTAGGGGTGGGACTGTTAACGTCACTCGGAGGGAGTCAGTCCGTTCGCCGGACCACGAGTACACAGCTCCGGCAGTAAGCGGCAGTCTGGGATCGTATTTGTACTACCACTATCCGCACACATGTGAGCGCCATACCCTAAAGTAAATAAAAGTCAATCTTTTAAAACGATAAAGCACCATGTCGAGATCTTTTTTGTATGTGGAGAACCGCATGGAGATGAAAACATAGAGGAATAGCACCCTCTGGAGAGGAGATTCATTCCATAGCATATGCCGTATACCATGGATATCTTATAACAGGAGTTCCAAACAAGCAGGTTCCAAAGGAGGTGAACCGCAAGCTTATATAGCCTAATTGCAGGCTTCCTATGAGGTGAGCGCATATCTTCACTTGAGGGAGGATTCACAAGCAGTCACCGATTTATAATTATTGAAGATTTTTCAGCACTAAGTCACTTTTTGGGACATTTTTTTATATTTATTTTTATTTTATTTTATATTTGTTTGTTCATCACTGTTCCATGCACATGGTTTATCTGAGTTGATTCAGAAGATTCAGAGTATAAGATTATTACAATTTATGTTTATTCACACACATCATTCTTAATTATTGTAATTTTTACAATTAAATGATTTAAATAATCATGTATTGATTGAAGGTTTGAGAGCGCAACACTCAATATATTTTTATTTTGCATTTTATCACATTGGTAGTTATGTGCTAGAGGTTTGCGATCCAACATTAGAGAGTATAAAATAAGGAATTTTTGTCTGCCTTCTGGCTCGCAAGACTTTTCAAATATTCGAGACTCATAAATCAGTTTATACAGGAGAAGAATTTAATATAAAAAAATTTATTACATGCGATACTAAATATGTGACCTATGTTTTAGAATGTCCCTGCCCATTACAATATGTAGGGAGAACAAAAAGGAAGTTGGGTACTAGATTAAAAGAACATGTGACCAATATCCTAAAAGGTAAGAAGGACCATAGTGTCTCCTGTCACTTTAAAGAATACCATAACTCAGATCCTAGTGCAATTAAGTTTTGTTGTATTGACATGGTTGATTCCCATTGGAGAGGTAATAACAAGGTAAAGAGTATATCGCAAAATGAAACATATTGGATTTTTAAATTAAATACTTTAAAACCGAATGGTTTAAATATTGAACTAGATTTGAACTGTTTTATTGCGGATTTTTAATAGTATATATTTTAGTAGATATTTTACTTATATTTTAGAATTAATATGTTATTTATATTCATATTATAGGATATTGTTTGTAAAATATCCCATATGTATGAGAGAAGTTTAGATGGATTCATGAAATTAACGGGTGGAACCATTGAGGTAATATAATTTTAAATGAAATAATTGCTAATAATAATTGTAGGATATTTGAAATTTTTAAAAAATTTTAATTATTCATTTTAATGTTTTGATTATATATTATCTTATGTATTAGCACAAAAAGAAATATTAAATAATTTTCAGGTGTTAGATTATGTGTCTTGAATTACGGGTGCAGGATAGGGGTAAATATTAATATCGATATATGGATTTCCAGGTATTAGAATAAGCGTATTGGGGATGAGTAATAATATAGGGCGGAAGTCTAGAAATTATAGAAATGCCTTTTAATTTTGACCAGTAGAGGGAGCTTTTAGTATGTGTTTTAGTTGCATACGTTTAAAATGAAATAGATATGTTCTTTAATAATTATAAATATGTTTATCTTGACATCATATCTTGATATATTTATATATCTTATTTGTGTGATCTTGATGTTTTTCTGGATATATACATGTGTGTGGTCCTATGGAGTTTACACTTGTATTTATGTATCGAGACAAGAATGGTAATGTAATTGGTCCTGGTATTATATTTAATGTACACTGTGTTTGTACCTTATATGTGGTGTCTTACCTTATAGAGGTATAAGGTTTTAGTTATGTATAGGTGGCAGTTGAATTTTTGTATTAGATACAATGCAGTCAGGTGTGGGCAGTGTTTTCCAGCTTCCAAGATGGCGTTGAGTGGTGCCGTTAATGTAGGAAGGGCGGTACATAAAGAGTCGATGCGCAGACGTCCTTACCCTTCTGAAAAAGTCAAAGGAAGTGACGAAACGCGTCAGGGACACGTGACGTCATACGCATCGACGTTGACCGGAAGTGCGATCGCGGCCATCTTGGAAGTGGGAACATGCGGTTTATGTTTCCCTGAACCTGTCCATGTGGACACTGCTTGTGAGGAGGAGCTGTTACCACGGAAATTGTTTTGTGAGTTATCAATAAAGAAGAATATCTTTTATATTTGTGACTGGTTTTCTGGAGGAAAGTGGAGGAAGTGACCCTAATCTTTGGAGAAAATCGGTGAGAGGAGAGTGTAACCCAGAGTGGTTAATCTGCCCTGCTGTTTCTGCTATAGGGTAATTACCCATCCATATTAGAGTTGGAGAGTGATGATCTGGGTTTTGGTTATCACCTTTTTATATATAAGGGTGTTGTGTTATACACTGGCAGTATTATTTGTGGAGTGGTTTCACACATTGCATTGCATATCCTATGTGAATGTGCTTTCACTCATATTGTCATTTCACTTATTTGTATGTGTTTTGACACTTGGTTTGAGTATACACATTGATTTTGCATGCTGCACAGTGAGTGGCACGTGTGTTTTATTATTTAAGGTATGACTCTATGTCGAGTTTTTTTCCTTTTTGAGGTACACGAATATCAGGATTTGCGGGTATTAAGAAGGTTTTTGTGATGAAAGAAGAAGAAAAGGTTTAAAGTTTTTGTGTTACACTTGCGAGGATTTTTTGGTTGGGATTTTTGATTTGATTTTATTTTGGACACGGTGGGACTTTGGACATAATTTTATAATTTTTATAAAAAAATGTTTTTGGGTTTTATTTCATTTGATTTGATGTATTTGCTCATAGAAAAGTCACATATATATTACTATATGGGGGATGAATTACTATATGGGGGATGAATTACTATGGGGGATGAATTACTATATGGGGGATGAATTACTATGGGGGATGAATTACTATATGGGGGATGAATTACTATATGGGGGATGAATTACTATGGGGGATGAATTACTATATGGGGGATGAATTACTATATGGGGGATGAATTACTATGAGGGATGAATTACTATATGGGGGATGAATTACTATGAGGGATGAATTACTATATGGGGGATGAATTACTATGAGGGATGAATTACTATATGGGGGATGAATTACTATGGGGGATGAATTACTATATGGGGGATGAATTACTATGGGGGATGAATTACTATATGGGGGATGAATTACTATATGGGGGATGAATTACTATGGGGGATGAATTACTATATGGGGGATGAATTACTATGGGGGATGAATTACTATATGGGGGATGAATTACTATGGGGGATGAATTACTATATGGGGGATGAATTACTATGGGGGATGAATTACTATATGGGGGATGTATTTTCAGTTTTAAAAATGTGGCTCTCAAAATAAATTTCAATCGTGGTTTTGGCGAGATTTGGCTCAGTTGAAAAAAAAGGTTGCCCACCACTGTCCTAGGACATTGTGGCCTGGTTTTAGTACTCTAGAGTGTTCTAGAAGGCATTGAGTGCCAGAGGCTACTGGATGAACTAGATTTGCTCTTATAGAGATTTGGAATTACTGACTACTTCCTCTTACCTCCAGTCAAGGTTGTTTCAAAAGGATTTGTCCTCCTGTTGATTTCTGCTATAATTTTGCAGCATCCTAAATGCCGATATCCCCTCCTGTTCATGTTTCTGCAAATTAAATCCACAATTGTCTAGAGTGAGCCTGTGTTGTTGGTGTGCTTGGAACTGTATCTGTGGCAGGCAACCTCTGTACTAGTAAGGGAGACCTGGGCATGTTCTATGTGGGTGGGCGCTACATTGTAATCAGAAGCATGTCCTGCTCGCTCCCAATCATTGGTAGCTGATCATTAGCTGTTGGAGACAGCTCAGTCATAGTTCCTAGGGAGCCAGTGGTCCATGCCCCAGAACACCACAGCGACATATATATGCGGCAACTGTACCATTGACTGTGCTGGTACATACAGGTGAAACTCGAAAAATTAGAATATTGTGCAAAAGTTCATTTATTTCAGTAATGCAACTTAAAAGGTGAAACTAATATATGAGATACATGCAGGGATTACATGCAAAGCAAGATAGTTCAAACCGTGATTTGTCATCATTGTGATGATTATGGCTTACAGCTCATGAAAACCCCAAATCCACAATCAAAAAAATTAGAATATTGTGAAAAGGTGGAATATTCTCGGCTCAAAGTGTCCCACTCTAATCAGCTCATTCAGCCATAACACCTGCAAAGGGTTCCTGAGCCTTTAAATGGTCTCTCAGTCTGGTTCAGTAGGAATCACAATCATGGGAAAGACTGCTGACCTGACACCATCATGGACACCCTCCATAAGGAGGGAAAGCCTCAAAAGGTAATTGCTAAAGAAGGTGGATGTTCCCAAAGTGCTGTATCAAAGCACATTAATAGAAAGTTATGTGGAAGGGAAAAGTGTGGAAAAAAAGGTGCACAAGCAGCAGGGATGACCGCAACCTGGAGAGGATTGTCAGGAAAAGGCCATTTAAAAGTGTTGGGGACTTTCACAAGGAGTGGACTGAGGCTGGAGTCAGTGCATCAAGAGCCACCACACACAGACAGATCCTGGACATGGGCTTCAAATGTCATATTCCTCTTGTCAAGCCACTCCTGAACAACAAACAACGTCAAAAGTGTCTTACATGGGCTAAAGAAAAACAGACCTGGTTCGTTGCTCAGTGGTCCAAAGTCCTCTTTTCTGATGAGAGCAACTTTTGCATCTCATTTGGAAACCAAGGACCCCGAGTATGGAGGAAGAATGGAGAGGCCCAAGGACCCCGAGTATGGAGGAAGAATGGAGAGGCCCAAGGACCCCGAGTATGGAGGAAGAATAGAGAGGCCCAAGGACCGAGTATGGAGGAAGAATGGAGAGGCCCAAGGACCCCGAGTATGGAGGAAGAATGGAGAGGAACACACTGCAAGATGCTTGAAGTCCAGTGTGAAGTTTCCATAGTCAGTGTTGATTTGGGGAGCCATGTCATCTGCTGGTGTTGGTCCACTGTGCTTCATTAAGTCCAGGGTCAACGCAGCCGTCTGCCAGGAGATTTTGGAGCACTTCATGCTTCCTTCCACAGATGAGCTTTATGGGGATGCTGACTTCATTTTTCAGCAGGACTTGGCACCGCCCACACTGCCAAAAGCACCAAACCTTGGTTCAATGACCGCGGGATTACTGTGCTTGATTGGCCAGCAAACTCGCCTGACCTGAACCCCATAGAGAATCTATGGGGCATTGCCAAGAGAAAGGTGAGAGACATGAGACCGAACAATACAGAAGAGCTGAAGGCCGCTATCGAAGCATCCTGGTCTTCCATAACACCTCAGCAGTGCCACAGGCTGATAGCTTCCATGCCACGCCGCATTGAGGCAGTAATTGCTGCAAAAGGGGCCCAAACCAAGTACTGAGTACATATGCATGCTTCTACTTTTCAGAGGTCCGATATTGTTCTATGTACAATCCTTGTTTTATTGATAGCATGGAATATTCTCATTTTCTGAGATTGTGGATTTGGGGTTTTCATGAGCTGTAAGCCATAATCATCACAATGATGACAAATCACGGCTTGAACTATCTTGATTTGCATGTATGAGTCTATCTCATATATTAGTCTCACCTTTTAAGTTGCTGCACTGAAATAAATGAACTTTTGCACAATATTCTAATTTTTTCACCTGTATATGCAGTATGTGGTCATACAGGAGTAACAGGACAAGCTGTCAAGCAGAAGTGGCAGTTAGAGGGTTGGGACAAACCATTTACCACTGACAGGAGTACTTGCAATGGTCAGATATGTCATTTGTTCGTCAAGTCCATCTACTGCTAGTTCATCTATTACTAGCTTCCCCACAGCTTGACAATGCTGTAGTCCAAGGGTGGCTCTGTTACTCCTCCATAGTGGATCCACCCTAAGACAGGAAATGTGTTACAAAGCCAAGTTTTGGATTTTAAAGGTTTCAGCATGTTAGAGAAGGAACTACAGGAAGATGATAATAAGACAGATCAGCAATGCATTACCTAGATACTCTCTAGGATCTCCTAGTACCTATTGGAGCAACCATGACCATTTTGAATAAATGATGTGGCATCAAAATGGTTTTCTCCATACAAAGTACCAAGATGCTACATTAAAATGGTAAAAAAAAAAAGAGTTAATGTTTTTGAATCCTTCTAAATTTGTCCCTTTGCCAGCTTCCGTCTTTCACGCCTTCTTCTTCTGAGCGAAGATCTGAATCAAGCCTTGCAGTCTCTGCCACCAGTTTATGACGCCAGCACTCAAGCCCATTACAGAAATCTAATTAGCATCTATGGAACTCATTATATCAGCCAAGCAGATGTAGGGGGCCAAGTGCTAGTGGTCAACGCCATCAAGACGTGTGAAGTCTCCATGGATGGCATGACCATGGATGAGCTGAAGGATTGTCTTAACATCGAGGCTTCGGCTGCTGTTGCTGGAAAAGCTGAAGCAAGTGCCAAAGCTAGTGCCTGCAAGGAACTAAGCCAAAAATCCAACATGGGGGAGAGCTTCTACCAAACGTTTGGTGAGAAGAGTTGGGAGGTGAGTTGTATATATGTATAGATTTTCTTTGTATGTTTATGATGCATATTATTAGGACTGTTTTTATATTTTCCTGCCTTCTAAGCAAATTTCTTTTGACATCCATTTGCGCCTTAATCAACTGCCTAGGCTTAGTATCACACCAACAAGATAGGGCATCATAGATACACAAGATACTCCAAACCCGTAGGGAATGAATCAGAGTGTGCCAAGTCTACTTTAGTACATTTAGATCGACTAGAGTGGGATTCCTGTCTACTTATATTCCTAGCAGTTTAGGTCTAGGCATACAGAGCCAGAGTGGGGGAAATGTAAGTGTACAGTAGAATAGTCCACCAATGGAAACACACAGCCTGTAGAGGGGCAACAATACATTCCATTCCATTATGCTCAATCCGCAGATCTGATCCATTCGGCAGGGCTCGTCGGAGGGGGTGCCACCAAGTGTTACCGCACCGCGTGACACCTACCTTAGGGATGCCTCTGCTGTGTGCAAGCAGGAACATTTCCCAGTTTTCTTTGCTGCCTCATTGTCTCAGCTAACAGAACTGTGTGCAAACAGGAAATTCCTTTTTATGGACATACCGTATGGAGGATACAGAACAGGATATCTAAGGATGGGTCCAGAATCAACGTTGACAGCTGCTTCTCTCCTCCAGCTGCTTCTCTCCTACAGCTGTCTCTGTCTCCTCACCATCCTTCACATAATCAGTAGCATAGCCTCATCAATTTTCTGCATTACAGGATCCATAATGGACGCAGCACGAAAAAGAAAGACAGCTCCCGAACAACATAGTGCTCTCTCTGTTCTGAAAATGGCAACTAAATAACTGCACAGTGGGGGTTGATTTACTAAAACTGGAGAGTGGAAAATCTGGTGCAGCTCTTCATAGAAACCAATCACCTTCCAGGTTTTTAATTGAACAAGCTGAAGTTAGAAGCTGATTGGTTACTATGAAGAGCTGCACTCTCCAGTTTTAGTAAATCAACCCCAATGACTATTCAAAGATACATTGTGGGAAAGTGGGAGTTAAAAATAGCAGAGAGGCGTTTTCTTGCTAAAAACCACTAAAGCGGCAAAGTGGTAAAACATGATAATGAAAAAAAGCGGCAAAACGCTGCAAAACTCGTTTTTAATACGGCAGCACTACTGGCATCCAGGGTGTATGAGGCCTTGTAAGCAGTTACAGCAAACAGTTGCTTTGCTTTGAGATACAGGCTTTACATACAGTGTATCAATAAAAGGCGATCACTGTATACAGCCCTGTCAGTGTTAACCTCCCTAGAGGTCTGTTATGTCAGTATTTCTGTGCTCAAAGCGGTACATTTTTTTGCATGGAAATATGTCGGGTTTTTATTGTAGGCCTGTAATTTTTAGGAATAACTCTCTGAAATCTGTCCGAACAAGAGTCTAGTAAACATCCCGGGGATGATAAAACTTGAAACACGAAATCATAAATTATAATATAATAAATAATCATAAAAAATAATAATATAATAATAATAAATTTAATTCAATAATATAATCAAACCAAAAACACTGAAATGTGAAATATAGCGCCAAGTTCACACATCGCTGAGCTCAGTCGCAGAATCGTTTTCAGTGTCTGATGAGGAATTTCCCCCACGAATCATTATCACTCAATTCTGCAAGTGGTTCTGATTTACTATCGCTGTTCTCTAGCCGGTCTAAAACCGCGTCTGACCTAAAGGGACGCTTTTTGGACGTTTCTCAGTTTCCAGACAGAAAGAACAGTAAAAATGCAGGCAGGGCGCCGGACAAAGCACTCGGGACACAATGTATGTGAAATGGTTTGATACAGGAATGTTATACTATGTGATTTTAGTGTATTTAGTGAATGTCACGTTTTGATATTTTAAAATTTCTCGCCGGTTCCGTCCCCCGTACGTCCCGACGTCACAGGGAACGGAACCCGGAAGACGGATGCCAGCATCGGCCGGAGGACATTGCCGGTGACACTGCAGGGGGGACATCACGGGAGCGCAGGACAAGGTAAGTGATCGAGGGATCCCGGAGCAACGCTGCAGAGTATTCCCAAGTGTAGCTCGGGGGGGTTACCGCTTGTGGTGCTGAAACTTTACCCCGAGCTACACTCGGGAATACCTCCAGGGGGGTTAAATGGTTTGTATAATCCCTGCAACTGATACATCTGCAGGAGAGCTTGCTTCTTTGAAAAATAACAGACTTACTGGCCAGATCACCAGGTGGAAATAGAGGGGGGAAGCCTAAAAAGAAATCTAATGCAGCCATCACATCTAAGGATGGGTAAGCTGCAATTTAATATTTGCTTTTGGATTTCGTACCACTTTAATAAGCCTAGTCCTGCATATTGCTTCATTTTACTGATTTTTTTTCCGTCATTAATTCTAGGTAAGAGGAGGACACATGACATTTGAGCAGCTCACCTTTGACCTAAAGAATGGGAAAGGCACAGCCTCCTTCGATACCTGGATGGAGAGCCTAAAGACTAACCCTGATGTCGTAACCTACTCTCTGGCGCCCATCCACAACCTGGTTGGAATCATAGGACCTCAGAGAGAAAACCTACGGAAAGCCATCAGTGATTATATCCGGGAGACGGCGCTAAGTAAGAACTGCTCGTGCCCTTCGGATTCACACCAGAGCCCCGGTAGAGAGTGCAACTGCATTTGCCCAGCTAATCCAAGCAGAAATATAAACTGTTGCCCCTCCAAAAGGGGACTTGCCAAAGTGGTGGTCACTGTACAGCGTGCTTTTGACCTCTGGGGTGACTACGCTTCAAGCACTGATGCCTATGTCAAAATAAGTGTTGGAACAATTTCTCTTCAGACATACACCATATGGAACAATAATAATCCGACCTGGAATACACGGTTTGACCTCGAAATTGTGGAACTCAGTTTGCTGTCTAGCTTGAAGGTGGAGGTTTGGGATGAGGATAATAAGTATGATGACGACCTGCTTGGGGCATGTCAAAAACCAGTCACCAGTGGATTGAAGAACCATATTTGTTACTTTGTCCATGGGAGTGTGACTTTTACAGTGAGTGCACAATGCATCCCGCACCTGACTGGACCCTTCTGTAGGGACTATGCTGCTTCCGCCACGTAAACATGCCTTCTGTCAGCCAAGGGCATTTTGTGATTGAAAATGATAAGAACCAATCAAGGATCAAGTTGTCATTTACAGCATCAAAGGGATTTACGGAGCACCTAAACTGTTAGTTCATTGCAATGTGATTTTTTACACCTACAGCTTGGGTCCGGGTGTACTTTATTTATTTGCCTATAGATTTATTTGTGCATTATATATATTTGAGCTTGGCATATAATTTGCTTAATTTTAAAGCGTAATTCCAGGCAAACTGCTAAATAAATTTGTGTTTGTATTAAAGTGTTATGAAACCCAGGAACTGCATTCAGTATATCTGGTCTCCCTGGACCCTGCATTCACTGTATCCGCTCTCCCCGGACCCTGCATTCACTGTATCCGCTCTCCCCGGACCCCGCATTCACTGTATCCGCTCTCCCCGGACCCCGCATTCACTATATCCGCTCTCCCCGGACCCCGCATTCACTATATCCGTTCTCCCCGGGCCCCGTATTCACTATATCTGGTCTCCCCAGACCCCGCATTCACTATATCCGCTCTCCCTGACCCCGCATTCACTATATCCGCTCTCCCCGGACCCTGCATTCACTATATCTGCTCTCCCCAGGCCCCGCATTCACTATATCTGGTCTCCCCAGACCCCGCATTCACTATATCCGCTCTCCCCGGACTCTGCATTCACTATATATGGTCTCCGACAGTACTGAAGTAAATAGCAGTCTTATGACTTCTATCAGTGTACAGCTGAGCACTGGTTAAAGCTTGTAGGAGGAGTTTTCTTTCTGCTCTCCCCGGACCCTGCATTCACTGTATCCGCTCTCCCCGGACCCCGCATTCACTGTATCTGCTCTCCCCGGACCCTGCATTCACTATATCCGGTCTCCTCGGACCCCGCATTCACTATATCCGCTCTCCCCGGACCCTGCATTCACTATATCTGGTCTCCTCGACCCTGCATTCACTGTATCTGCTCTCCCCGGACCTTGCATTCACTATATCCGCTCTCCCTGGACCCCACATTCACTATATCTGGTCTCCCCGGACCCTGCATTCACTATATCCGCTCTCCCCGGACCCTGCATTCACTATATCCGCTCTCCCTGGACCCTGCATTCACTATATCTGCTCTCCCCGGACCCTGTATTCACTATATCCACTCTCTCCAGACTCCACATTCACTATATCCGGTCTCCCCAGACCCCACATTCACTATATCCGCTCTCCCCGGACCCTGCATTCACTATATCCGCTCTCCCCGGACCCCGCATTTACTATATCCGTTCTCCCCGGGCCCCGTATTCACTATATCTGGTCTCCCCAGACCCCGCATTCACTATATCCGCTCTCCCTGACCCCGCATTCACTATATCCGCTCTCCCCGGACCCTGCATTCACTATATCTGCTCTCCCCGGGCCCCGCATTCACTATATCTGGTCTCCCCGGACCCCGCATTCACTATATCCGTTCTCCCCGGGCCCCGTATTCACTATATCTGGTCTCCCCAGACCCCGCATTCACTATATCCGCTCTCCCTGATCCCGCATTCACTATATCCGCTCTCCCCGGACCCTGCATTCACTATATCTGCTCTCCCCAGGCCCCGCATTCACTATATCTGGTCTCCCCAGACCCCGCATTCACTATATCCGCTCTCCCCGGACTCTGCATTCACTATATATGGTCTCCGACAGTACTGAAGTAAATAGCAGTCTTATGACTTCTATCAGTGTACAGCTGAGCACTGGTTAAAGCTTGTAGGAGGAGTTTTCTTTCTGCTCTCCCCGGACCCTGCATTCACTGTATCCGCTCTCCCCGGACCCCGCATTCACTGTATCTGCTCTCCCCGGACCCTGCATTCACTATATCCGGTCTCCTCGGACCCCGCATTCACTATATCCGCTCTCCCCGGACCCTGCATTCACTATATCTGGTCTCCTCGACCCTGCATTCACTGTATCTGCTCTCCCCGGACCTTGCATTCACTATATCCGCTCTCCCTGGACCCCACATTCACTATATCTGGTCTCCCCGGACCCTGCATTCACTATATCCGCTCTCCCCGGACCCTGCATTCACTATATCTGCTCTCCCCGGACCCTGTATTCACTATATCCACTCTCTCCAGACTCCACATTCACTATATCCGGTCTCCCCAGACCCCGCATTCACTATATCTGGTAGTATTTTATTTGTAATTTGTGCTTACAAACCAACCAGCATTAATTTTCTATAAAAATACAAAAGATAAATATGAATAAATATATATATGTAACCTTGCAACCACACCCGTCAGGAAAAGACTCAGCACTGGTGGTGCTGTGGCTCACCTGCTCTGTGGGCTGCAGTACCAGCTCCTACCCTGCATTGACTATATACGCTCTCCTGGTCTCCGCATTCACTATATATCCGCTGTCCCCGGACCCCGCATTCACTATATCCGCTCTCCCCGGACCCCGCATTCACTATATCCGCTCTCCCCGGACCCCGCATTCACAATATCCGCTCTCCCCGGACCCTGCATTCACTTTATCCGCTCTCCCTCGACCCCGCATTCACTATATCCACTCTCCCCGGACCCCGCATTCACTATATCCGGTCTTCCCGGACCCCGCATTCACTATATCCACTCTCCCCGGACCCCGCATTCACTATATCCGCTCTCCCCGGACCCCGCATTCACTATATCCGCTCTCCCCGGACCCCGCATTCACTATATCCGCTCTCCCCGGACCCCGCATTCACTATATCCACTCTCCCCGGACCCCGCATTCACTATATCCACTCTCCCCGGACCCCGCATTCACTATATCCGCTCTCCCCGGACCCCGCATTCACTATATCCGCTCTCCCCGGACCCCGCATTCACTATATCCGCTCTCCCCGGACCCCGCATTCACTATATCCGCTCTCCCAGGACCCCGCATTCACTATATCTGCTCTCCCCGGACCCTGCATTCACTATATCCGCTCTCCCCGGACCCCGCATTCACTATATCTGCTCTCCCCGGACCCTGCATTCACTATATCCACTCTCTCCAGACTCCACATTCACTATATCCGGTCTCCCCAGACCCCACATTCACTATATCCGCTCTCCCCGGACCCTGCATTCACTATATCCGCTCTCCCCGGACCCCGCATTTACTATATCCGTTCTCCCCGGGCCCCGTATTCACTATATCTGGTCTCCCCAGACCCCGCATTCACTATATCCGCTCTCCCTGACCCCGCATTCACTATATCCGCTCTCCCCGGACCCTGCATTCACTATATCCGCTCTCCCCGGACCCTGCATTCACTATATCCGCTCTCCCTGACCCCGCATTCACTATATCCGCTCTCCCCGGACTCTGCATTCACTATATCCGCTCTCCCCGGACTCTGCATTCACTATATATGGTCTCCGACAGTACTGAAGTAAATAGCAGTCTTATGACTTCTATCAGTGTACAGCTGAGCACTGGTTAAAGCTTGTAGGAGGAGTTTTCTTTCTGCTCTAGGAGGATGAAGAACCCTGACCAAAATTGCCTTTTTACACAGTGCGGATGATTAACCCCTTAGGTCCCACAGTGAGTATAACAAGCATGCTTTACTGCATCTACAGACTGATTGTACAGTTGGGGGTTTAGTAACACTTTAAAAATGAAGTAAATAGCATGTCTGGTCTGCAGTGCTCAGATGCTGTGCAGTTCCCCTTTAATAAGAAAAAAATAGAAACACAATATAAAAAAATAGCAGTTGCTTTATTTATTTACATTCAGATTGAACAATATTCAATAAACATTTATATATTTGTAATGAGGGAAATTTCCATCCCGTGCATTAGAGACCTCAACTATTGCAGTACTCTTTTGCTTTGCCCTTCTTGCAATGATAGTAATGTTGACCTATTTGCACATTTGCTGCTCATAGCATACAGTATACAGGAATTGCGTTTTGCTAGATTTGGATGTAGTGATGAGGGGTCACCCATATGGAAGAAAAATATATTTGAAATATTTGAAATACTACAATTTTGTCCATAATCAATATATTTCAAAACATATTTAAAAAAAATATATATAAATATATATATAAAATATACATACATACTGCATGTTGAAATTATTACAAAATATATGAAACATATTTTTTATCAGTTATGAAACATATTTTTAAAAATACATTTCAAATATACTGTATGTCTTTAAAAATACAAATCTATTGAGACTTATACTCAAATCATAAACTAAAGTCCTTTACTGATCTTCAAGAGAAATTTCACCTTCCTGACAATGAAAACTTCACGTAGATAAGAACAGCCCACGCCATACATAAAATAGACTTGCCTCTGGCACTCGCAATCCCCTCCACTGCGTACCTTTTCTTTCACGGAACGCAATATCCTAAGAAGGGAATCTCAACCTTTTACACGCTTATAAATAAAACTCAGTTTAATATCCATACCACTTCCCTAACTAACTGGGAAACAATTCTTCTTCAACCGCTGTCTCCACTTGGGCAAAAACCTTCAATACCACATACAAAGCCTCCCAATGTAGCTCCCCCCGGGAATCATACATGAAAACCTTACATCAGTGGTATTTAACGCCCATTAAACTTAATCTATACTACACTCAACATTCGCCCAAGTGCTGGAGACAATACGGAGAAATGGGAACAACCCTCCATATACTCTGGTCATGTAAATCTCTCAAATCGTATTGGAATAAAGTATTCCAATTGATCTCCTCCATATCTGGAATCCCGACGATTCCAAGTCCTGCTTTAGCCCTCCTACACATAGGAATTGACAACTTTCCCTCAGTTTTACGTACTGTTATAATCCACGTACTAGCAGTGGCAAAAGGCAACATCACCAAATTATGGAAATCCACCACTACCCCCTCGCTCGCACCCTTATTGCTGAGCTCAATCTCCATTGTGAGATGGAGAAGAGAACAGCAACTCACAATTTCTCATACCACAAATTCCGATCTCAATGGTCTCGGTGGCTTCAAAACCCTAACTGCTCCGTCAAGTGACATATATAATAACATAATATTATACGATTGCCAATTCATCCGACTGGTGCCTCCCTTCCCCCTCCCCCCCTCACCCCCTCCTCCCTCCACTGGTTATCACACTTCCAACTATAGAGGGTTCATAAGGAACTGAGTATACCTCTCATATATCCGTGGCCTTGTTATATCGTCCCCAGCCAAACGGCAACATTATCACTCTCGTGGACAGCGTCAGCAACATCATTTTCGAGGATCCCATAAATTACAATTCGAATCATTTACCTTCCTTTTAAATAATTGGTCGACTTACTAAAGCAGCAGCAACCCAACATGATCAATTTTCACCTAAAAGAAATTTTAAGTAGGTCATTTTTGCAAAAACAACTGATTTTTTTTTCGTCTAGCCATAATAAGACTTTGGAAGCAGCAAAAACAATACAGCAAAAAAACTATAGTAAGGTATACACTTGGCAAAAAAAAAAAAGCCAGTAACATCAAATACATTGCCAAACGGGGACAAAACATGTCACAGAATATAGCTTGTTGTGATCTTCTTTTCAGTACCACAAGTTGAAATGTCAAGGTAGAACGCATCCAGGGGCGGACTGACCATTCGAGCACTCGGGCAGTGCCCGAGGGCCCGGGGTCAGTAGGGGGCCCCATGTGATGCCCTTTGGTACCTTTCATAGGCTTTTTTGGGTGTGGTTTTAGTGTGGGCGGGGACACAGAGGCCCCATGATCCCCTATTGCTCAGGGGCCCCATGAGTTGTTAGTCCGCCCCTGAACGCATCACAACATCTCCGAATCGCAGACCCACATTGCAGAAGTGAGGTTGTGTTATGCACAAGACATAAAATCACATTGCCATGTTTCACAGACAAAATCAGCAATATGATTGGGGCCAGAGACAGCAATTTAAGAGTCAAAACAATTAGAGTAAGATGCCATATGGAAGAGAAATATATTCAATCTATTTAGAAAAAAAAATGATACATACGCCATATATTTACAATATATTGGCCGACACAAATATATTTTAACACGTATTAAAATTTTTTAATTAAAATATATTTTCCAAAGGCATATATTTAAAAATATATTTTTCAAAATATATTTTCCAGATATTTTTGAATATCTAAAAAAAATGCATTTAAACATAGATTTTTAAATATACTTGTAAACACATTCCAAATGACACTGAGATATATATTGCAGCGTGTGTTCTGAATATATTTTAAATAATAGATTCACAAATATATTAAAATATATTTTTGAAATATATTGAATACGGTCAAAATTGTAGTATTTGAAATACATATCAATATATTTGGGAAGAATAAATTAAAAATTTATTTTTAAAATATATTTTTCTTTCATGTGGGATATTTTAAACATGGCAGCCCTTTAGTGAAATCTACAGAAGTAAAAAAGATCAGAAACAACGATTGAAATGGCATTAACATGTTAAAGTGTATAAGATGCTTAGTGATTACGTTGTATGGACTACACATAGATATGATATGGTAGGTTCTGATTGTACACAACCTCCTGGACCTATGTGGATCCTGCCCACAGAGTCTTTGGACTTGTCGTGAAATGCTTACCCTGACCTAGCTGTCAGAATCAGTTGGTCCATACAACCTATAGCCACTGCAGTAGCCACCTCAAGAGGTGATTGACCAAGGATTAGTGTGATGGACCACATGGCACCCCGCCTGGGTCCTTCCATCAGAGAACTTCTTCTGTGCTGCTGGGACACAGGACCAAGGTATTATAGCTGGGCATTGCACCCTAGACAAGACTAGCTTATATGCAACTGGAACTCTTTATTGAACAGAAATACAGGTTCTTATACGCCTCGGAAATAGGGGCAGTCCCCACATGAACAATAGAAACAAATATGACACTTTGGGATAAACACCCCACAATGATTAAATAACGAGGTAAAGCTCACACCAGACTAGTTCCATCATGTAGGAACCTCCAGGAGGACTAACCAACAGACAAAAACAATAGACGGCTCAATTAACTCATGTGACAATGGGAGAAAAACAAGTAAACACATCACACCAAATAAACAAATTACAGCAAGAGACCTCAGCATCAGGTTGTTTTGAGCTGCTTATAGTAACATCTGCTCTGCGTCTCGGAGTCTAGGAGGCTGGGGGGATGAAGCAGTCAATGCTGGTTTGGGCACAGAGACCCCAAATCTGTATCCTAGATTGTAAGCTCTAACGATCAGGGCCCTCTCTTTCCTCTTGTACCAAACTGTATTGTAACTGTAATGTCTGCCTTCATTTTGTAAAGCGCTGTGTAAACTGTTGGTGCCATATAAATCCTGTATAGTATAATAATAATCCTCCCACATGGAAGAAAAAATATATTTTAAAAATGTTCTCAAATATATGGACAAATATTTGAAATATTACAATTTTGGTCGTATTCAATATATTTCAAAAATATATTTCAATATATTTGTGAATATATTATTTAAAATATTTATTTATATATATATATATATATATATATATATATATATATATACACACATACACACTGTATGTTGAAATGCATTTTTTATATATTACAAAATATATTTTTTAAAATATATATTTTTTAAATATATTCTTCAGATTTTTGTTAACATACGAATAAGTCATTCTGACATATATTTTTACATATATTTGTAAATGCATTCAAAAGATGTAGATTAAATGTATTTTTAAAGACATAAAGTCATACAGTATATTTGAAAATGTATAAATACTTCAACATACAGTACAGTATATATATATATATATATATATATATTTTATTTTTTTTTAACTATTTTGAATACGGCCAGGATTGTAGTATTTCAACTATATGTCAATATATTTCGGAAGAATATTTTAAAAATATATTTAAAATATATTTTTCTTCCATGTGGGCTGGTTCTCCAGTTCTCAGAGTCTGTGTGTTTCGGGGAGACATGGACTTGAATCCGAAGTAAAACTACTCCAGGTCCCCCAGGAACGATTAGAGCCCACTCAGATGCCAGGGTCCATAATCAGTTGGCAAGAGACTAGCCTGCAGTCCCCGCCAAAAGCCCCTGTCCTGGTTGGGTCTGTCACAGTTAGAGTCTATCCCACATCTATACCTCAATAATCAGAGCAGTATGAAAACTGAACAGTGTGATTTGTACAGAGCCTGTTCTAAAGGAAGCGGACTACCTTCCAATGAAGCGGACTACCGGCACCTTCCAACGAAGCGTGCTACTGGAACCTTCCAACGAAGTGGGATACCGGAACCTTCCAACAAAGGGGGCTACTGGAAACTTCCAATGAAGCGGGATACCGGAACCTTCCAACGAAGCGCACTACCGGAACCTTCCTTGTGCTTCCACCAGCAGGGGGCTACTGGAACCTTCCAATGAAGTGGGCTATCGGAACCTTCCAATGAAGCGGGCTACCAGAACCTTCCAACAAAGCAGGCTACCGGAACCTTCCAATGAAGCGGACCTCCGGAACCTTCCTTGTGCTCCAACCAGCAGGAAAAAAACCCATAAGGCTCCATTGACACCTTCAAACTCTGGGAAAGCACATACGCATTTCTACATCTGTTCCCGGAAACAATCAAAAAATGCGGCAAAATGTGCATCGCGGTTGCAGTGTCGTTATTTCTTATTGGCACCTCAAATGCAGGCAGCAGTTATAGTGGTTGCAAATTTTGAAGGTTTTTTACCTTAATGTATTCTCTGTATTAGGGTAAAGAACCTTCTATGTGCAGCACCCCCCCCCCCTATACCTACCTGAGCCCGATCGTGATCTAGTGCAGCAGCTCTCTTCTTTTTCTCCTCACCGGACATTGAGGCAACAGCAAGAGCCATTGGCTCCTGCTGCTGTCAATCACAGCCAGTGAGCAGAGAGCCAGGAGTGGGGCTGAGCCATGCTGTGTGTGTCAATGGACATGCAGAGAGCAGCTCAAGATCAAGCCCACACAAGTGTCCCCATAGCAATCGACTTGCTATAGGGGCACTCGGCAGGGGGAGAAGCCAGGAACTCCTGCGGGGGACCCCAAGAGAGAAGGATGATTGGGGGTGTTCGGTGCATAACTTTTGCACAGAGAAGATAAGTATAAAATGTTTATTTTATAGAAAAAAAGTGCAAAAAATGCACCAAAACACGCAAAGGTCACTGCCAACAAAAGGTGCAGGAACTACTTTGGAGTGTTTATAGAATGTAGGGTGTTCAAGTAGTAGGCCTGTCCGCTGCTGTCATGCATTTCCGGATGTCCTTTTTCTTTCTTGTATTTCTATCATTTTACCTTTGTAGATATTTTCCTGCACTCTCCACCTGAGGATGTAAAATAATCGATGTGTACGGAGCTTAAAGTTCATACTCCTAGAGATCGGCGCATTGTGTTACCCGCGTCTGTATCAGTTTGTTGATCATTTGTAACAGATTGCATTGCAAGCAGGGGCGGACTGACCATTTGGAAACTTGGGCACTGCCCTAGGGCCCGGGGTCAGTTGGGGGCCCCATGAGATGACCCTGGTACCTTTTTCATAGGCTTTTTTGAGTTTGGGCAAGGACACAGGGGTCCCATGATCCCCTATTGCCTGGGGGCCCCATGAGTTGTCATTCCGCCCCTGATTGCATGGCTGCTGGTTGCATGCAGATTAGTGTCAGTGGGGTTGATTTACGGGAGCACTCAGAATCCGGTGCGGCTGGGCGTGGCGGCCAATAAGCTTCTAACTTCAGCTTGTTCAACTAAGCTTTGGCAATAAAACCTGGAAGCCGATTGGTTTCTGTGCAGAGCTGCACCAGATTTTGCACTCTTTGTTTTCAGTAAATCCCCTTCAATGTGTGTAAGTTAGCAGATCTTCCAGGCAGAGATCTGCGTGTGTATGGTTGCCTAGTAGAACAAATAGCTGACAAAGTGCAGGTGAGGGTAAGCTGCCCTACGTTGTGTGTCTGGTGTGCGTGGAAAAAGTAACAATGCCTAGCTTGGGGAAATCTCAGAAGTGTGTGGGTACCTTGGCTCCGTGGCAGACCTTAGGTTGCACTAGCAGGGGCGGACTGACCATTTGGAAACTCGGGCACTGCCCAAGGGCCCGGGGTCAGTAGGGGGCCCCATGAGATCCCCCTGGTACCGTTTTCATAGGCTTTTTTCAGTTTGGGCAAGGACACAGGGGCCCCATGATCCCCTATTGCCCGGGGGCCCCATGAGTTGTCAGTCTGCCCCATGCACTAGATTGTTTGCAAAATTTGGGATCTGCCTGTGTGCATCTAGCCAGCTAAATGTGAGTCGCCCTCCAGCAGCGACCAGTGGTATTACAGAAGGTGATAAATGGATCACAACTGGTTCTGTCTTTTCAAAGAAAGCTTTCTCCTCATTCTTCTTCCACCAAACACAGTTCTCGCTCCAGTTAGCAAATCTCTTGGAACGTGATTCTTTGACAAAAATGTTGTTATGACCCCCCTGAATGGAAGACTTTTTGGGCCAGGAGTCAGGTCCAACAGTTTTGATTTTGCTGGGTTTGCGTCTTTTGCAAAATGTCCTTACGTTCCTTTGGGGGCTTCTAAACCCAGCATCATAAGGGGCTGTGCAATGTGAGGTCTTCTCCCTACATTCACAGAGCTTCTCACATATTCTAAGTATAATATTCCTGAATGTGTCTCTGTTTGGCTGAAGTTCATTTTTCAACTGTCTTATAAAGAAGTCAACATGGCTGGAAAACTGATGTGGGGTTAAGGATGTGACTTTCAAAGGGTATTCTGCTATATCTCTTTGATTTAGAGACAGTTCAGAAGCCAGCTGAACGCAGAAATCTCTCACCAATGCATTAACGTTGTAGTGCTCCATCGTCGTGTGATGTTGTAAGACCCGTTTGAAAATCGCCAAGGTTGAAGAGATAGCATTGGCCAGTAAATCACAATTAGGAGAAAATTGGTTGGAATTGTTAATGAGATTGAAGCCTTTAATCGTATTAAAAAGCGATGATGTCTTCCTGGTCTTTCGTACTGCCCCTACAATGTCCCGAATGACATAAGGTTGTAGAGTTGACGTCACGTGTAGTTGAATTGCAGGTTTCAAACAGATGTGGCAAAACCGTTTCGCGCTGCATTTGTCTTGTATTATATTTTTCAAAGAATTTAATGGTGGAGGCTTCCGTTTCTCCAAAAACAATTTCTCTTCTTTTGCTTGGATGAGGGCATCATGTGTTTTCTGGAAGACCTCAGCTGCTCTCCTCAAGATGTGGAGCTTTAGGTCAACCTCAAGTAAGTCCGTGAAGGGAAATATTTCCTTTCTGATCGCTTTGTTAATCATTCGTAACATCTCTAGACAATGTATCGGCTCATAATCTTTGTTTAGTTCAGCCATGGTAAGGGCGTATCTGCTGCACCTCTTAGTCAGAGACTGAACAAGGCTATCCAGCCGACTCCAAGGTTTGGTGATGCTATTGTCCTTTGCTCCTTTCCTTGTGAACCAGGTTGCATCAATGTGTTTTTCATCAATAGTAAAGCTTTCACCCATATAATCTGACAAATTGTTGACATTGTTGAGAACTTCAGTAACCAAACCCCCTCTATCCCTCATCTCCTTTTTGAGTATCTGCAGAAATTCAGTCTGAATATCAAGTTTTTTCAAAATTGTTAGTTCCAATTGGCTCACCTTGTCTTTCCAGAGTGAGTCAAAATCAAAATTAGGCTTCAGCTCATCAGGGTCCCACTCCTGATCACAAAAGTCTTCAACAACTGCCATTTCTAGTCCATGCCTTAAAATCTGAATTTCAGTGCACTTGTCTTTATAGAAGGTTTCAAGTTCTTTATTAAGGAGCTGGAATTTCTCAATAAACCCTTCTTCAAACTGTTTTTTGTCAGAATCCAAATATAATCTGAAATGTTCAATCTTTTCCTGCTTCCTTTTTTGCAGGTGTTCCAACATGTCTCTTTTTAAGGTGTCTGTGCCATGGGATACTGGAATCCCTTCTTCCTTTGTGGAACTCCACTCGTACAATTCTTTGTGGATATCCCGCTCTAACTCCCTGTACCGATCGGACAGCTCAGTGTAGTCTATAACCTCTTTAATGTGCTCAAATTTAAGAATTGGTTCAAGGTTCACAGCCTTCCACAGACTTTTGATATCATCGATAAAGTCTAGGATAGTCCGCAAACTGCCATGGTTGGGCTCTTGGGTTACAGTGTGAATTAAATGCTGTTTTAGCTCCAACACTTTCTGAGCATATTCAGAATTGATGCATTCATTGAAAGGATCTCCTTGCCATAGACTGGGGATAAAGTTGTACCAATGGCGACTTAAAAGGTCACATTCAAAAACATCATTCAATGATAGATGCCTAGCTCTTTTTACTACTTTAGCAGCTAGATCGATTGTTTCCTTAAGGCATTTGTAAATTTTGGCTTTGTTACTGTTTTCTCCATCAGAAGAAGCATTTGTTACATCTGTTTGAACAAAATACAAAGTTGGTCTTCTTCCCAAGTCTTTCATCCTGAGAAGCGCACATATTGCCATTTGTAAAGTGTTGACGGTGTCTGATGGATTCTCATGGGACAGACTAAAGATGGCCACCTCACTTATCCCAATTATGAACGCTGCCAATGCATTGTCATGTTCATATCTCTCCTTTTCAGATGCCAACTTGGGGGCTCTTAAACCTTCGGTGTCAATCACCAAGAGGAAGTCACAATCCAGCTTCTGTTTAAAACCATCTTCCACTTTTATAAGACTCATGAGGGCTCCTTTTGTGGGTTGAGGTCTGGTGACCTGGAACTGCAACCCAAACATAGTGTAGAGTAGGCTAGATTTCCCGGTGCAGTAAACACCCAACGCAGATATCACTCTCACTCTGCATGGTCCTCTTATCTTCTTGACCAGTTCAGTCAGGACATCAGTTATCCATGAAAGGGGTACACTAAAGGTGTCTTCATTGATCAAAACCAGTGGAAACCCATCTAACAGAAGACCCGCAGTAGTTTTAGGCAGCTCAGAACATCTAGGAACATGCTCTGTTGCTTTTGCAACAAGGGCTTCTGCTTGATAAATGTGTACTAAATCATAAAAAATGTTCCTCTGCATTGCTTCCTCAAGCAAAGTGTTTGTATAGGCTTTCTGACGATGAACCCACATCCATTTTAAGAAATATTGTTTCTGCGTCCGACTCATAAAAGTAAAAGCATACACCAAATTCGTAATGTCATCACTCCATAGGCACCTAAGGAGGCTCTTCAGCATTTGGTTAGCAAACTCTGACTTGAAGTGTTCTGTGTTGGACTTGCCTTGTAGTATTGGTTGAAGCCTCTCTTTTTGAACTTTGGTGAGCTGTATTCTTAACTCTTTCAGGGACTTAAGATATTTATCATTATATTTTGCTGTAGATGAAAAATCATGGGTCAGCTCCAAGGTGTGCAGTTTGGCATACTGGCAATCTCTTTGGTTTTCATCAATGCAGAAGCCAAATGCTGATCCCAATGCTGCCATATCCGTCAGTGTTATTGGTGCAGGGTTTTCCCTAATAGTATTTCTAATGACTTCCTGGATTTTCTCTTCTAGGTTCTTTCCCAACAGAAAATTAAGATTTGAAAGCGATGAAGATAAAGCTTTAAATAGTTGTTCCAACTCATCCTTCCTGGAGTTATGGGGTGGATGTCCAACTATGAAATAGAATTTATGACATTCCTCATTACATAACAACTCACCCCAATCAGACAGTCCATCAAGAAGTATGAACACGGTAGATGAAACATTTGCCAGGAACCTAAACTGTCTCTGGTTTGCCTGTATGTCCCCATGTAGATTGGCAATGGCAAAAGGTTGTTGGGCACAACAGGGATCTGTATGTTTAGTAGGGAAATACCAAGCAAGCTCTACCAGCCCATTGGACATTATTCTGGAGCCCTTTCTGCAGCACATTTCCCGATGTACAAAATCTTTACGGCAGCTGTTTGAGGCGAGGGTGAGAATTTGATTGAGGATCTTAGATTTGGACATGTTCTTACATTCCCCAAGTCTTACAAAAGAGAATATGGGCATAGGAATATTCACCAAATTTTCTTCTACAAACTCCCCAGTTTCTGTTGGTAAATACTTTCTAATATTTCTCATTGCCCACAACATAAATGTGCAATCTGTACCATCACCAGCAGGAAGCAGTAGAGGCACGGCAAACTGACACATGGACAGCCTGGTTACAATCTCTTGTTGTAGAAAATTGTCCGAACAGTGCAGGAGGGCACATAGAACATCCAGGGGGTGGAGAGTTGGCAATCCATTTTCACCATCTCTTAAATAAAGTAAATCAGACAGATTATAGTTCTCATTTGGTTTTGATAGATACATGCTAATATCAATGGGGCTTTCAGATCTCGCCTTTGTAACTGATGTGTCTTGTCCTGAGATACTGGGGATTGAGCGTCGATCCATATCAGAGCTGCAGAACGTCAAATTATTGGCATTGGTATTCAGTGATATAATCTGTTTTAAGAAGCGCCAAGGAATGTCCTTCTTAGACCGGCAGGGAACGTTGGATAGAACTTCCTGATTGATGCTCAGAACATCCGAAAGTGTCAGTTTGTGTTGTGCATACTCATTAAGTCCCAGTTCTTCAATGAATTGATTGAACATGTTTTTTTTTTCTGTAAATAGAATAATAAAAGCAATAAAACTCTATATTAATATCTTGTAAGTCATCGACAAGTTCCAAAAGTTATGCTTGAAGGCTAAGAACACTGATGTGTGGTTAATGGGTATATTGAAGTACCTTATATCCCTGAAAGCACCTGTTCTCATCTTCAGACCAATTTCAGTTTGTCTGGGGGATCCTAGGTTTAGGCTTTATACAAGGCTGCATAAAAAAAAGAGAAAGTACAGACGTGTAGACTTCTGGAGAAATTGTATTAAAATGAGGTAGGCAACTCACATATTAAAACCTTTTATACAGCTTGTCATTAGCCAAGGGGAACCAATACGTTAGGTGGCTCGAAGGACTGCTGGGGTGCAAACGATGGCAATGTCCAGCATGTGCTGGGGGATCTGGTTGGCGTCTCTGCCGATGGGTGCTGGAAGGTGAAGCGCACTGTTGACCACAAGCACCGGCGTTGTGACATCACCAGTGGGTGGCAATGTGTTTCAGAGCATGTACAAGGTTCCAAAGAGACAGGCGTGCTCCTTTTTCAAGCACAGCAGTCCATCGAGGCACCTGACGTATCGGCTTCTCATGGCTAATGGTGAGCTTTATACAAGTTTTTAATATGTGAGTTGCCTACCTCATTTCAATACATTTTACACTTAGAGGTGTTGTGCTTTCTCTTTTTTTATGTGCATTTCTACAGTCAGCTTCTACTCTTCTCACAGCTTGCCCTCACTGGACAGGACTTTATACTCCATTCATTGGACTTATATCCCACCAAGAACACATGACTATGTCTTTATACCATGTTCTATGCGCCTATTATCTGTTATTGTTTATACAGGGCTGTTGTTTAAGCCCCACCCCCTGAGATTAAACCCCACCCAACTCAGGACTAAACCAATCTAATCCCATTCAGGTAATAATTTGTAGAGTCTCTACTGGCTGTTGGTTTTGCAGATGCCAAGCTAAATGAAGAAGGATGAGCACTTGACCCTTTGACCACCAATGGACGGCTCATAACCGGGGACTCTGGTCAAAGTTTTCAAAGTAAGGCACCTTGAGATTCTGGAGGCTGAGGTGTTTAAATCTGAAGTGGTGTAAAGACAACAGTGGATTCCTGATGCACTGTATGAAGACTAAGCAATTTCTGTCTGTAAGGCCTTGTATACAGCCTAAGCATAGTGTCCAGCGGCGGGGTGGACTGACAATTTGGAAACTCGGGCACTGTTGTCAGTAGGGGGCCCCATGAGATGCCCCTGGTACCTTTTTCATAGGTTTTTTTGACTTTGGGCAAGGACACAGAGGCCCCATGATCCCCTTTTGCCCGGGGGCTCCATGAGTTGTCAGTCCGCCCCTGGTCCAGCGTTCACCAAGACACTCAGGAATCAATCTGATGACCAGTCCAGGAATCCTACAAGGTACTTCACTTTACTAATAATGTTGGTGGGTAGAACAGGTTCACTTTAATTATTAAAGGTCCAACTCTGGGATATTTCTTTTTAAAGTTACCCCACAAGGTATGTTAGGGAAAAAAAAGTGCAAAGCTGTTCCAATGGACCACCTGAAGATAGTGTGAGCAAAGTCGGGAATTCAGTCAAATACTTAGAGGTTCGAAAAAGGGCAAACTAGGGCTTCCTAGAGTAGTAGTAAGAAGAAACAAAGAGTGCTCCTCACACCTACGGCACCCCAAGTCCTCTCCTTGCAGCATCGATCTTAAACTGATCCACAATGTAATAGATTTAATCATTTTTAATAGTTATATAAACATTAAATACTAATTTGAATTTGGGAATGCCGCTTCCCAGCTTCTGATCATCTCTATTGATCAGCATGGGTGCCAACACTTTATAAGCATAGGTCCAATATACTTTCATTCAGACTTTGGGGGGGGGGGGCTGTTCATTGGCCATTAAGACTAGAAAATGCTCCAAGTCAATGGGAGTAAACAATACCACAGGCTTGGTGTTCAGTAGGTTAGTGGTCCCTCCCCCCATCAGTATACTAATGGTGTCTTTAAACCTTTCCATTTTCATTACAAAACATTTTAAATTCAGTGACATCATCAGATGCTAATGATGGCTTGTGGGAGGGGCCACAAGCACCCTGTCTCAGTACTCCTGCCAAGAGCCCCTAGCCCGATGCAAGCAGTGGGCTGGCTAATGGGAGGAGTTATGCAAGTATCAAAATGCCTTACTGGACTTCGGAAGTAGTTAGGACGTCTGGCTATAGAATACACCCACTGTCTGCTGTCAATCACAAGGAGAGAACGGATCTGATGGGAAACTAGTGCCCTAGGCTCCACCCACTGTAGCATCACTGATTGTCAGGAAGCTGTTAACTGTGAAGCTGACAGCGTCCATAACAACTAGTGACAGGCAGGCGGAAAATGTGCCTCTCCGCTACGCATTCTGCCTGTCTCTGTACTCTAGTTTACAGTTGTTTTTAATCACCTCCAGTTTTATTATCTATGAAGCGGAGTTAATCATATTTTAATTTAGTACATCGATACCGCCATTTTGTAAAAGTGACTCTATTAGGAACTACCTGAATCTGCCACACACATCAGTCAAGCTACCCAATAGGCAGTATGGATTTTTTAGTTTGGTGGATGTAGCACCCTTCTATTGTAGGATACTAGGTATATTTAGTTTTTTTTCCTTCTTCTATAATCAGGGGGGAAGTCAATGTTTGTTCTGATCTGTTCAGGGTCTCACAGGCTGGGGGTTTTAATGCTTCCCCTGCTTCTGGAAGAAGCTTCAAGCATTTAGGGGGGATATTTAAATGACCAGCCTCATATTTATCATGCTCCAGCCAATCCCTGTAGAGAAATGTCCAGAAGGTGGCTGGGAAGGTGATAAATGGTCTGAAGCAATGAAAAGCTGGGTCCTTTATCCTCAGGAGGGTTCCAAAATCTGAGGGACTGCTGCCCTTAGGCAGCCCATGGACTGTGTAGTTGTTCCTAAAGGCCTCAGCAAGGTCAGGGCTGAGGGCCTTGATGGATCTGCTTAGCAGCTGGTTGCAGGACCTTACCACAAGGGATCTAGTCTGGAAAAGGGCTGTCTCACTCATTGGACTGTGTCAGAGGAAACTGAAAGGTGGAAGCTGTCCTGGGGACTGTGCATTAGTATAAGGTAACCAGATACCAAAGAGACCTGCCTCAAGGTCCCCAGCTGTGAGGCCTTAGACTGTTCAGAAAGTTACCTCATGGTCCTCAGCTGTGAGAGTTTAGACCAGGCTTTCTCAACCAGGGTTCCATGGATCCATGGGGTTCCTCCAGATGTTGATAGGGGTTCCTGGAGCATTAAGTAATATCTGTCTCTCAGATACAATTTATCTTTTCAGCTATTGTAAGGGGGGAATTCTTCCCAATGACCACAAGTGTAAGGAGCATTCTTCCCGCTGACCATCACACTAATGTATGATGGGTTATAGATATAGTCATTTTTAGCAGGGGTTCCCTGAGACTGGAAAGTTATTTCAATAGTTCCTGTGTGTTGAAAAGGTTGAGAAAGGCTGCTCTAGACTGTCCAACATTTAGGTTATGTAAAAAGATTGTCCTCTCATTAATGATACTAAGCGGTTTGGAGTATCTCGTTCCCTATTCCCTTTCCTGTTAAAGTTTCTCTACGCAATACATCTAATATATCACCTAGACCATGTTATTGGAGCCGGTGTGACCGGACTGGTGCCTGCGGTGATGGGCAATCTCTAGTCTTTTGGGGAAGAACCAATAATTACCATTCGTCCATACAGGTGTAGCACTACACGTCATTTTAAAGGGATTTACTAAATTCCCCCAATTGTTGCGTATGCATGATATAACCTGGAAAACATGGACCTTTTCTCATTGTGGCATTATTTGCCCTGTGGGCTCACCATTGTCCTCTTTACTTAGAGGATGTAGATAACCGGGCGGTAACTCCGGATCTCTCTCCATGTTCTGTGATGGCCTCTTTTTCAGGATATTCAGCTATTGGCCCGTTTTTCTGCTTGGATCACCACATCGTAGAGCGCTGTTCTCGTCTGTGTTTGGGAAAATTATATGGAGCTCCTTCTGACCGTTCCCGTCACTGGGCTGGAAAAGAAGGTTGTCCAGTAGAAGTTAGGCTATCTGACGTGCTCCGTCCATGATCTCTGCTCTCGGAGGTCCCAGCTGTAGATCCTATGGGAGTAAACATACGGCAAAAAAGAACTAATTATAAAGGGCCAGTATACACCAAAGAAATATTCAATTGTAGGGATTAGATAGTTCCTCTTTACTGGATGACTGAAGAATCTCATGTTTTACGTTCAAGCAATGAAACCTTCAAGGGTGAAGGCCCCTGAAGATGAAGATCCCTTGCAGTGCAGGCATTTAATCTACTTTTTTTGCACTTTAACCACTTCAATTCCGGACACTTTTACCCCCTTCCAGTCCGGACATTTTTACCCGCCTTCCAGTGCGGACACTTTCACCCCCTTCCAGTCCGGACACTTTCACCCCCTTCCAGTCCGGACACTTTCCCCCCCTTCCAGTCCGGACACTTTCCCCCCCTTCCAGTCCGGACACTTTCCCCCCCTTCCAGTCCGGACACTTTCACCCCCTTCCAGTCCGGACACTTTCTCCCCCTTCCAGTCCGGACACTTTCACCCCCCTTCCAGTCCGGACACTTTCACCCCCCTTCCAGTACGGACACTTTCACCCCCCTTCCAGTACGGACACTTTCACCCCCTTCCAGTCCGGACACTTTCCCACCTTCCAGTCCGGACACTTTCCCCCCCTTCCAGTCCGGACACTTTCCCCCCCCCTTCCAGTCCGGACACTTTCACCCCCCTCCCAGTCCGGACACTTTCCCCCCCCTCCCAGTCCGGACACTTTCCCCCCCCCTCCCAGTCCGGACACTTTCCCCCCCCTTCCAGTCCGGACACTTTCCCCCCCCTTCCAGTCCGGACACTTTCCCCCCCTTCCAGTCCGGACACTTTCCCCCCCCTTCCAGTCCGGACACTTTCCCCCCCCTTCCAGTCCGGACACTTTCCCCCCCCTTCCAGTCCGGACACTTTCCCCCCCCTTCCAGTCCGGACACTTTCCCCCCCCTTCCAGTCCGGACACTTTCCCCCCCCCTTCCAGTCCGGACACTTTCACCCCCCTCCCAGTCCGGACACTTTCCCCCCCCTTCCAGTCCGGACACTTTCCCCCCCCTTCCAGTCCGGACACTTTCCCCCCCCTTCCAGTCCGGACACTTTCCCCCCCCTTCCAGTCCGGACACTTTCCCCCCCCTTCCAGTCCGGACACTTTCCCCCCCCTTCCAGTCCGGACACTTTCCCCCCCCTTCCAGTCCGGACACTTTCCCCCCCCTTCCAGTCCGGACACTTTCCCCCCCTTCCAGTCCGGACACTTTCCCCCCTTCCTGTCCGGACACTTTCCCCCCCTTCCTGTCCGGACACTTCCCCCCCCCCCCCCCTTCCAGTCCAGACACTTTCACCCCCCTCCCAGTCCGGACACTTTCCCCCCCCCTTCCAGTCCGGACACTTTCCCCCCCCTTCCAGTCCGGACACTTTCCCCCCCCCTTCCAGTCCGGACACTTTCCCCCCCCTTCCAGTCCGGACACTTTCACCCCCCTTCCAGTCCAGACACTTTCACCCCCCTTCCAGTCCAGACACTTTCACCCCCCTTCCAGTCCGGACACTTTCCCCCCCCTTCCAGTCCGGACACTTTCCCCCCCTTCCAGTCCGGACACTTTCCCCCCCCTTCCAGTCCGGACACTTTCCCCCCCCCCCTTCCAGTCCGGACACTTTCCCCCCCCTTCCAGTCCGGACACTTTCCCCCCCCTTCCAGCCCGGACACTTTCCCCCCCTTCCAGTCCGGACACTTTCACCCCCCTTCCAGTCCGGACACTTTCACCCCCCTTCCAGTCCGGACACTTTCACCCCCCTTCCAGTCCGGACACTTTCCCCCCCTTCCAGTCCGGACACTTTCACCCCCTTCCAGTCCGGACACTTTCCCCCCCCTTCCAGTCCGGACACTTTCACCCCCTTCCTGTCCGGACACTTTCACCCCCTTCCAGTCCGGACACTTTCACCCCCTTCCTGTCCAGGCAAATTTTCAGCTTTCAGCGCTATCACACATTCAATGACAATTGCGCGGTCATGCAACACTGTACCCGTATGGATTTTTTAGCATTTTTATGAGACACATAAAACTTTATTTTGGTGGTATTTATTCACCACTGGGATTCTTTTTTTTTGCTATATAAATTAAAAAGTCCAAAAATTTTGAAAAAAAGTGTTTTTCTTATAACATTTTGCAAATAAATAATCTTTCTTCATAAATCTTGGCCAAAATGTATTCATCTAGCTTTTTAGTAAAAAAAAAAATAACCCAATTTAGTTTATAACAAAAAATTATAATTTTTAAAAAACATTTTTTACATTTTTATTTTTTTTAATATTATTATTTATATTTTTTTTAACATACTGTCACCCTAGCAGTACAGTGACACTGTACTACTTGTGGGGGTGATGAAGATTTTTTTTTTTACACTGATTGCTTTTACACCCATAAAGGCTGTAAAAGCAATAATTACTCCTTCTCTCTGGCTGCATTCTTGCAGCCATTGAGAAATACTGTGTGAGCTGTGATTGGTCACAGCTTCTCACATGGTACAAGGCTGTTGTGAATAGCCCTGTACCATGTGACCTCTGTGATCATTCACAGATTTCACATGTAGTAAGCAATGATGTCAGAAGTGACATCTTGCTTACTACTCTGCCTATGATCACTGATTGGCCAATCAGTGATCACATGATTGGGACCTCACATAGAGGTCCCGTACAGCGATTGGCACCAGATCGCGTTGCCGCACACTCCCAGGGAGCGCATACAGGCTTAAATGGTGGGCACCGTTTATAAACCTGTCCCTGGACTGCCATTTATATACATGTGCCAGACAGGAAGTGGTTAACTTACCTGATCCTCCACTCCCCCAGCAGATGGCGCACCCCCATGCTCTGGTGGTGGACTGTCCCTCAGCATCACCACATCCAATGCAGGGCTATGGACCCCATGTTGGTTTTAATGACATCAGGACCTTAGAGTGCTGCAACATGGAGAGGACGATGTTGTAGGGACCGGTCTAGCACCGCTGAGGAGGGGAGGGTCAGTTAAGAAAATTGTATTTATATGTTCTCTAGACCCAAGCCAGCAGTGCAAGGGATCATTTTTAAAAGTAGCAAATAGGGAAGCGCCCCAACATGTAGCAAACGGGAAAGCACCCAACATGAACGAAATGGGGAAGCGCCCCAACATGTACCAAAAGGGGAAGCGCCCCAACATGTAGCAAACGGGAAAGCACCCAACATGAACGAAATGGGGAAGCGCCCCAACATGTACCAAACGGGGAAGCGCTCCAACATGTAGCAACTGGGAAAGCACCTAACATGTAGCAAATGGGGAAGCGCCCCAACATGTAGCAAATGGGGAAGCGCCCCAACATGAACGAAATGGGGAAGCGCCCCAACATGTACCAAATGGGGAAGCGCTCCAACATGTAGCAACTGGGAAAGCACCTAACATGTAGCAAACGGGGAAGCGCCCCAACATGTAGCAAATGGGGAAGCGTCCCAACATGTACCAAATGGGGAAGCGCCCCAACATGTAGCAAATGGGAAAGCACCCAACATGTAGCAAACGGGAAAGCACCCAACATGAACGAAATGGGGAAGCGCCCCAACATGTACCAAAAGGGGAAGCGCTCCAACATGTAGCAACTGGGAAAGCACCTAACATGTAGCAAATGGGGAAGCGCCCCAACATGAACGAAATGGGGAAGCGCTCCAACATGTAGCAACTGGGAAAGCACCTAACATGTAGCAAACGGGGAAGCGCCCCAACATGTAGCAAATGGGGAAGCGTCCCAACATGTACCAAATGGGGAAGCGCCCCAACATGTAGCAAATGGGAAAGCACCCAACATGTAGCAAATGGGGAAGCGCCCCAACATGTACGAAATGGGGAAGCGCCCCAACATGTACGAAATGGGGAAGCACTCCAACATGTAGCAACTGGGAAAGCACCTAACATGTAGCAAATGGGGAAGCGCCCCAACATGTAGCAAATGGGGAAGCATCCCAACATGTACCAAATGGGGAAGCGCCCCAACATGTACTAAACAGGGAAGCGCCCCAACATGTACCAAATGGGGAAGCGCCCCAACATGTACCAAATGGGGAAGCGCCCCAACATGTAGCAAACGGGGAAGCGCTCCAACATGTACCAAACGGGGAAGCACCCCAACATGTACCAAACGGGGAAGCGCCCCAACATGTAGCAAACGGGGAAGCGCTCCAACATGTACCAAATGGGGAAGCGCCCCAACATGTAGCAAATGGGGAAGCGCCCCAACATGTAGCAAATGGGGAAGCGCCCCAACATGTAGCAAATGGGGAAGCGCCCCAACATGTAGCAAATGGGGAAGCGCCCCAACATGTAGCAAATGGGAAAGCACCCAACATGTAGCAAATGGGGAAGCGCCCCAACATGTACGAAATGGGGAAGCACTCCAACATGTAGCAACTGGGAAAGCACCTAACATGTACCAAATGGGGAAGCGCCCCAACATGTAGCAAATGGGGAAGCATCCCAACATGTACCAAATGGGGAAGCGCCCCAACATGTACTAAACGGGGAAGCGCCCCAACATGTACCAAACGGGGAAGCGCTCCAACATGTACCAAATGGGGAAGCGCCCCAACATGTACCAAATGGGGAAGCGCCCCAACATGTAGCAAATGGGGAAGCGCCCCAACATGTAGCAAATGGGGAAGCACTCCAACATGTAGCAACTGGGAAAGCACCTAACATGTACCAAATGGGGAAGCGCCCCAACATGTACTAAACGGGGAAGCGCCCCAACATGTACCAAATGGGGAAGTGCTCCAACATGTACCAAATGGGGAAGTGCCCCAACATGTAGCAAATGGGGAAGCGCTCCAACATGTACCAAATGGGGAAGCGCCCCAACATGTAGCAAATGGGGAAGCGCTCCAACATGTACCAAATGGGGAAGCGCTCCAACATGTACCAAATGGGGAAGCGCCCCAACATGTACCAAATGGGGAAGCGCCCCAACATGTACCAAATGGGGAAGCGCTCCAACATGTACCAAATGGGGAAGCGCCCCAACATGTAGCAAATGGGGAAGCGTCCCAACATGTAGCAAATGGGGGAGCGCCACAAACACCCCGGGGGATGTAGACGCATATCTACATGTAGCCATAAGGGCTGAAACCAGTTTTTCAGCTCTGACCTGTGTTAGTATTCTGTCATCACAATTATCTCATATCCAGGAGGAATACGCCAGGTTTTGTTTTTTTAGGACAAATCAATCCTTCATTTGGGGTAAATAGTCATGGATTTCTCCTGATTCCTCTCTATTATTAGCAGAAAAGTCACCCAAAATAGTACAAAAAAATCTTTTTTTTTTTTTTTTTTTTTTTACATTTAACCTGCATATTTCTTGTCATTGCCATAACTCCCCACCAAAATATCAACCCAAAGTATATTCTCCTTCTGATGATGTCAGTGACACCACATACTGTACTGTTACTTGCTTGTATCTGTAGTGCGGTCCGGACACAAGAGAGCCTTTATATCCTACATAGAGCATACCGACACTGACATGTAACAAAACTTCTTGTGAAATCCTACCTGAAACAAACTGACCCTGACCTGGACCCCAACCCTGATACTGACATGGACCCCAACCCTGATACTGACGTGGACCCCAACCCTGACCTGGACCCCAACCCTGATACTGACCCACGTCAATCCCTGACCCTCACCTGGACCCCAACCCTGATACTGACCCACATCAATCCCTGACCTGACCTGGACCCCAGCCCTGATACTGATCTGGACCTCAACCCTGATACTGACCCACGTCAATCCCTGACCCTGACCTGGACCCCAACCCTGATACTGACCCACATCAATCCCTGACCTGGACCCCAACCCTGTGCTGACCTGGACCCCAACCCTGATACTGACCCACGTCAATCCCTGACCCTGAACTGCACCCCAACCATGATACTGACCCACGTCAATCCCTGACCCTGACCTGGACCCCAACCCTGATACTGACCCACGTCAATCCCTGATCCAGACCCCAACCCTGATACTGACCTATGTCAATCCCCGACCCTGACCTGGACCCCAACCCTGATACTGACCCACATCAATCCCTGACCTGGACCCCAACCCTGTGCTGACCTGGACCCCAACCCTGATACTGACCCACGTCAATCCCTGACCCTGAACTGCACCCCAACCATGATACTGACCCACGTCAATCCCTGACCCTGACCTGGACCCCAACCCTGATACTGACCCACGTCAATCCCTGACCCAGACCCCAACCCTGATACTGACCTATGTCAATCCCCGACCCTGACCTGGTCCCCAACCCTGATACTGACCTGGACCCCAAACCTGATACTGACCCACGTCAATCCCTGATCTAGATCTTTTATCCTCATTTTTTCTCTTGCATAGACTTTATTGTTGACATTGTTCTCTTCTAGCAAGCAGGAAACGACACAGTCAAAGGGTGGGGCTCTTACCATTTCTGCACTGAGTTCCTGGGTCTGTACACCCACTGTGTCCATTATGAGGGGTTCCCACCATCCCTGTGCTGAGTTCCTGGGTCTGTACACCCGCTGTGCCCATTATGAGGGGTTCCCACCATCCCTGTGCTGAGTTCCCGGGTCTGTACACCCGCTGCACCCATTATGAGGGGTTCCCGCCATCCCTGTGCTGAGTTCCCGGGTCTGTACACCCGCTGTGCCCATTATGAGGGGTTCCCATCATCCCTGTGCCGAATTCCCAGGTCTGTACACCCGCTGTGCCCATTATGAGGGGTTCCCACCATCCCTGTCCCGAGTTCCCGGGTCTGTACACCCACTGCACCCATTATGAGGGGTTCCCGCCATCCCTGTGCTGAGTTCCCGAGTCTGTACACCCGCTGTGCCCATTATGAGGGGTTCCCACCATCCCTGTGCTGAGTTCCCGGGTCTGTACACCCGCTGTGCCCATTATGAGGGGTTCCCACCATCCCTGTGCTGAGTTCCCGGGTCTGTACACCCGCTGTGCCCATTATGAGGGGTTCCCACCATCTCTGTGCCGAATTCCCAGGTCTGTACACCCGCTGTGCCCATTATGAGGGGTTTTCTTACTGTGGAAAATCCAAGAAACATAAGAAGCCAGGCGCTGACTCCACCTGTAACTATAAAGGTACTATGGGGTGGAGTTGACCTTTAAGAAAAGAATTCTAAGTGGGTGTGTGGAGTGTATGACGGGATATCAGATTACCTGTCGGCTCACCTGCACAGTCCAGGGAGGGGAGTGCAAGCTTCACAGTCCAGGCATTGGATAGAAGGACACAAACGGAATACACAGAGAGAATACACACCCCCAGAGGGGGATAATATGAAGATCTGTTCAGGGAATCTACTCCTGGGAGATGACGGAACACAAACACCAGCCGCCATCACATGAGCCGCCACCACACACCACCACTTACCTGCCACATAATTACTGGCTTCATGTGACCTCCTATTACTGGGGACTGTGAAGGGAAATCTAATTGTAACTCTCAGATTTCATATAATGAGAGTTTGTGCAAATGTGATCAGCCAAGAGAAATGCATTCTGTCCTGTAACTGCAATGCTGCAATTGTCAGGATGGTGGGAATCCCTCATAATGGGCACAGCGGGTGTACAGACCTGGGAACTCAGCACAGGGACGGTGGAAACCCCTCATAATGGGCACAGCAGGTGTGTACAGACCCAGGAACTCAGCACAGGGACAGTGGAAACCCCTCATAATGGGCACATCGGGTGTACAGACCCAGGAACTCAGCACAGGGATGGTGCGAACCCCTCATAATGGGCACAGCAGGTGTAGAGACCCAGGAACTCAGCACAGGAATGGTGGGAACTCCTCATATTGAGGATAGTGGGTGTACAGACCCGGGAACTCAGCACAGGGATGGTGGGAACCCCTCATAATGGGCACAGCGGGTGTCCGCCCCTGCATAGTCCTGACAGCTACACTCGGTATGCTGTGCAGTATATTATGTAGACCTCACCCTAAATGTTTTTTTTTACTGACATTTTGCGCTTGATAAAATGTAGCACAAATATTATGTGATATAAAACAAATGGGAACCATTGTATTCTCCAGGGTCTCTGCTTTCAGAAAATATATAATATTAGATGGGTTCCAGTAATCTTCAGACCTCACATGATTTTTTTAACTGTGTGCAAAAAAAAAAATGCAAAAAATGTCTCTGACAGGGAAAGGGTTAAAGGGCCAGCATCCACCAGTAGTGATGGGGTTAAAGGGCCAGCATCCACCAGTAGTGATGGGGTTAAAGGGCCAGCATCCACCAGTAGTGATGGGGTTAAAGGGCCAGCCTCCACCAGTAGTGATGGGGTTAAAGGGCCAGCCTCCACCAGCAGTGAAGGGGTTAAAGGGCCAGCCTCCACCAGCAGTGAAGGGGTTAAAGGGCCAGCCTCCACCAGCAGTGAAGGGGTTAAAGGGCCAGCCTCCACCAGTAGTGAAGGGGTTAAAGGGCCAGCCTCCACCAGCAGTGAAGGGGTTAAAGGGCCAGCCTCCACCAGCAGTGAAGGGGTTAAAGGGCCAGCCTCCACCAGCAGTGAAGGGGTTAAAGGGCCAGCCTCCACCAGCAGTGAAGGGGTTAAGGGGCCAGCCTCCACCAGCAGTGAAGGGGTTAAGGGGCCAGCCTCCACCAGCAGTGAAGGGTTAAAGGGCCAGCCTCCACCAGCAGTGAAGGGTTAAAGGGCCAGCCTCCACCAGCAGTGAAGGGGTTGAATGGCCAGCATCCACCAGCAGTGAAGGGGTTAAAGGGACAGAATCCACCAGCAGTGATGGGGTTAAAGGGCCAGCCTCCACCAGTAGTGAAGGGGTTAAAGGGCCAGCCTCCACCTGTAGTGAAGGGGTTAAAGGGCCAGCCTCCACCTGCAGTGAAGGGGTTAAAGGGCAATCCATGAACCCAGCTGTGCCATTACCTGGAAGTCTGGAAGGTTGAAGATCAATGTGGAAGGCTTGCTGAAGCATGAATTGTGTCCTCACTATCTCCCAGACTGTGCTCCTGGTCTATCTGGTGTTGTAGATATTGTCTGGTCCTCCAGGTCTCTTCATCCATGGTCACCATGAAGGACCTCAGGGCTCCCCTGACCCCTCTTCCATTAGGAAGGTGTAGATCCGGAGAGGTGGTCACAGAGCTGGAAGTCAGGCTGCTCGTATTCTGGAAGTCTGTTTTGCTTTGAAAGTGAAACTAGAATGTGAGTTTCATTTCTCGCCCATAACCTCGGGCTGCTCTGGCTGCGAGACAATACAAACAAAACTTGGCTAAGTCCAGATCACTGACAACAGTTTTCTGGTTCAACCGGGTCCAGGGGCGGACTGACAACTCATGGGGCCCCTGGGCAATAGAGGATCATGGGGCCCCTGTGTCCTTGCCCTAACTCAAAAAAGCCTATGAAAAAGGTACCAGAGGCATCTCATGGGGCCCCCTACTGTGCCCGAGTTTCCAAATGGTCAGTCCGCCCCTGACCGGGTCCCACGTCTGACCACAAAATCTGCCCACCACTTCCATCCTACCATGCCTTAAAGCAGTGTTTCTCAACTCCAGTCCTCATGGACCCCCAACAGGTCATATTTTCAGGATTTCCATTATTTTGCACAGGTGATTTGATCAGTTTCACTGCCTTAGTAATTACCACAGCTGTTTCATCTGAGGGAAATCCTGAAAACATGACCTGTTGGGGGTCCATGAGGACTGGAGTTGAGAAACACTGCTTTAAAGTGATGAGAGAGCCAGGAAAGTAACAGATTGCAGCTCACAAATCCTTAACCACTTCATCTCCGGAAGATTTTATGCCCTTGAGGACCAGGACTTTTTTTTTGCTCTTCAGCACTAGTGATGAACACAGAGGCATATTTACCACAAGGCAAACAAGGCACTTGCCTAGGGTGGCGTTTTTAGGGGGGGGGGCAGCACCATGGCAACCAGGTGGGATCCAAGAGAGAGTGCGGGCTGCTCCATGGTGTATATAGAGCCTGACTCTCGTTCCCGGGGATGTCCGGAGCTGTGAAGATGAGCGTCTTTCTATCTCCGGGGGAGGGGGGGTAGTGGAAGGCTCTCCCGGGTGGGGGGCAAGGGTGTTGTTGGTCAATGTCAGGCTCTCTCTGCGGGAGGGGGAAGGGGGAGTTGTGTTGTCCGTGGGGGCAGACGATTTTTGTGTTGCCTAGGGCAGCACAAAAACCTAAATACACCCCTGATCAAACACCCCTCTGTTCTGTTCGTGGTCGAATATTTGAACCTAATGAAAGCTCGACCGTGAGCTTCAAACAGAGCGGACAGTTCACTAAGCGGCAGGGGCGGACTGACCATTTTGAAACTCGGGCACTGCCCGAGGGCCCAGCGTCAGTAGGGGGCCCCATGAGATGCCCCTGGTACCTTTTTCATAGGCTTTTTTTGAGTTTGGGCAAGGACACAGGGGCCCCATGATCCCCTATTGCCCGGGGGCCCAATGAGTTGTCAGTCCGCCCCTGCTAAGCGGTATCTTCCTGCATCTGGGTATGAGGTCAGATCCCGCTCAGTTACTGAATCCGGCACGAGTTCCATGATGAAGTCACGCGGTATCTTAGATGTGAGACATTCATTCATGTTGCTGCTGTCAGTGGGGTTCCCGGCTGACAGCTGAATGTGAAAAGAATTGTCGGCATTGCCCGACAATTAAAAAATTAAAAAAAAACATGTGGGCCCCCCCCCCCCCATCTATACCAAGCCGTTCAGGTCTGACATGGATTTTGAGGGGAACCCCAACACCAACATTTTAAAAGAAAGGTGTGGGGGTTCCCTCCAAAATCCATACCAGACTCTTATCTGAGCATGCACCCCGGCAGGTAAGGAACGGGGGGGGACGAGCGAGCAGCCCCCCCAATCCTGAACCATACCAGGCCACATGCCCTTAACATGGGGGGGTGCTTTGGCACAGGGAGGGCTCCCCCCAAAAGCACCTTGTTGGGAACAAGGTCCTCTCCCCCACAATCATGGCTAGTGGTTGTGGGGGTCTGTGCGCGGAGGCTTATCGGAGTCTGGAAGCCCCCTTTAACAAGGGGCCCCCAGATCCTGCCCCCCCATGTGAATGAGTATGGGGTACATGGTACCGCTACCCATTAACCAAAAAAAAAAGTGTAGTGTAAAAGATGACAGGAGACAGTCTTTGACAAGTCCTTTTATTAAAAAAAGTTTTTTTAAAAACCTCTCCCCTGAAGTAGATCCAACGTCAATCACGATGCCCGCCGCTACCTGAAAAAAGAAAAAACACCCCCGCTCCGCTCCCTACAATGGATCCCGCCGTCTGGCAGCCGAGCCAGGATGACAGTTCTTAAATACTGTGATAATGTCACAAGGGGGTGGAGTCACTCCACACAACTGCCACTTGTTTTTTTTTTCTCTTTTTCGGACCATTCTCTGTAACCCCTAGAGATGGTTATGTGTGAAATTCCCAGTAGATCAGCTGATTTTGAAATACTCAGACCAGCCCGTCTGGCACCAACAACCATGCCACCTTCAAAGTCACTTAAATCCCCTTTCTTCCCCATTCTGATGCTCGGTTTGAACTTCAGCAAGTTGTCTTCACCACGTCTAGATGCCTAAATGCATTGAGTTGCTGCCATGTGATTGGCTGATTAGCAATTTGTGTTACAAAGCCATTGAACAGGTGGGCCTCATAAAGTGGCCGGTGAGTGTATATATATATTTGTATATACTCCCAGCACAGAGAACGAGCTTTCACTGACAGCTTTGGCTCTTGTACTGATGATATGCAGCCAAGAGAACCAGCTGCCAATCATGTGATCATTGTGATCAGGGGCGGACTGAAAATTCATGGGGCCCCCGGGCAATAGGGGATCATGGGGCCCCTGTGTCCTTGCCCACACTCAAAGCACACCTAAAAAAGCCTATACAAAAGGTACCAGGGGCATTTCATGGGGCCCCCTACTGACCCCGGGCCCTCAGGCAGTGCCCGAGTTTCCAAATGGTCAGTCCGCCCCTGATTGTGATAACATGACAAAAAAACAATCCAGTGTTTCTCCTTCTGAATGGGGAAAAAGGACACGTTGTATCCCAGCCAGAGGAGGAAATGTAAAATAAATAAACACAGAGATAAATAAATATAGAAACACTAATGATAATATTAATAAACAAATATAAAATAGATCAAGGGTTAGTCTAGGTTAGTATCAGGGTCAAAGGTCAATGTATTTCTCATGATTTAAAACAAATACAGACCCAGGAACTCAACACAGGGATGGTGGAACCCCTCATAATGGGCACAGCGGGTGTACAGACCCGGGAACTCAGCACAGGGATGGTGGAACCCCTCATAATGGGCACAGCAGGTGTACAGACCTGGGAACTCAGCACAGGGATGGCGGGAACCCCTCATAATGGGCACAGTAAGTGTACAGACCTGGGAACCCAGCACAGGGAAGGTGGGAACCCCTCATAATGGGCACAGCGGGAGTACAGACCCGGGAACTCAGCACAGGGAAGGTGGGAACCCCTCATAATGGGCACAGCGGGTGTACAGACCCAGGAACTCAGCACAGGGATGGCGGGAACCCCTCATAATGGGCACAGCGGGTGTACAGACCCGGGAACTCAGCTCAGGGATGGTGGGAACCTCTCATAAAGGGCACAGCAGGTGTACAGACCCGGGAACTCAGCACAGAGATGGTGGGAACCCCTCACAATGGGCACAGCAGGTGTACAGACCCGGGAACTCAGCACAGGGATGGTGGGAACCCCTCATAATGGGCACAGCGGGAGTACAGACCCGGGAACTCAGCACAGGGATGGTGGGAACCCCTCATAATGGGCACAGCGAGTGTACAGACCCAGGTACTCAGCACTGTTAGTTTCTGGACCCTACTATAGGAACAAACAACCAATATAATGCACATATATGGCGTTGCTGCAAACACCATGAATAGGAACAGTTATGTTGGGGGACTTTTTGGTGGTGGGGTCATGATAATGACAAGAAATATACAGCTGAAATAAAAAAAATCTATTTTCCTTTGATAATAAAGAAAAAACAGTAGATATTAATTACTATCTACCAACAAACGAAGGATTAATGAATTCTGTAAAAACACGATATAGTTCACCTGGACACACACAATAGTTGCGATGATTTGTACAGTGTTCCTGGCACGTGTCAAACTTACAAAATTGAGTTAAGATTTGTTTTTAACTTCTATCATGAAAGAGTTAATAATATTATTGCAGGCTGTATGTTATCAGTTCAGCCACTAGATGGCGTGCCGTGAAACAAATTGTGTTTGTGATGCTTATCCCTCTTTTTTTATTGCTACATTTTTTGTTTTTATTATTTTTAATTGTTGTTTTTCAGGCCTTCATTGGGTGGTAAATGATAATAGATAGCTCCTGTTTTTTTTTTTTGGGGGGGGGGGGGGGGAATGAACAAAATTGTAAAAAAAAAAAAAAAAATTTTTAAATGTTAGCTGTATATTTCTTGCCAGGGGCAGACTGACAACTCATGGGGCCCCTGGGCAATAGGGGATCATGGGGCCCCGTGTCCTTGCCCAAACTCAAAAAAGCCTATGAAAAAGGTATCAGGGGCATCTCATGGGGCCCCCTACTGACCCTGGGCCCTCGGGCAGTGCCCGAGTTTCCCAATGGTCAGTCCACCCCTGTTTCTTGCCATTATCATGACCTACCACCAAAGAACAACCTAACACAAATCACCCTACTCCTGATGATTGCAGTGAGGTATTAGTTGTTTGTACCTGTGGTAAGGCCCAGAAACCATAGTTCACACTTTATTTTTTTTCCTACCAAAAATACAACACTAACTGACACTGATACTAAATTAAAAAACAACCTTTCTGAAACACACAGACATTGACCTTTGACCCAAACCTTGACCTTGATCTAAATCAAACTGTTCTAGCTGTTTTATTTTTGCTTTTTATTGCATATTGATTGCTACAAATGTTTTGTTTTGTAGACATTCTTCTTCTCTAGCATACATTGCATGTTTTTTTCTCCATTCAAGAGGAGAAAGAATACAGGAATGGGCTGTACAGTGGCTAATCACTGTGGTAGCCAATCACAGGTATCACAGTGGTCATGTGAGTCAATCCTCCCGATTGGTTATATCATAAAAGCTTACCAAAATATTAGGTAAGTCTTTGAGGTTGGGAAATACAATCTGATCTTAGATATTGCAAAGATCTCCCTCTCTAAACACACACACACACACACACACACACACACACACACACACACACACACACACACACACACACACACACACACACACACACACACACACACACACACACACACACACACACACACACACACACACACACACACACACACACACACACACACACACACACACACACACACACACACACACACACACACACACACACACACACACACACACACACACACACACACACACACACACACACACACACACACACACACACACACACACACCACATTGGGAAGATGTTTCCAAGCCTGAGGCAACACTTTAAGGAAGGCTCTTTTCTGTCCCAGCATGTGTTTGCCTTTCGTGCACAAAGCCAGCTCCGTAAAGACTCCATTGAGATGGTTTGAGGACCTTGCTGTGGATCAGCCTGGGTGGCCTACAGAGATCCCTGACCTAAATTGGACCACAGACTGCAAGTTAGGTCTTCTTGTCCACCATCAGCGCCTGACCTCACAAATGCTCTTTCAGCTAAAAGAGCACAAATTCTACAGACACACTCCAACATTTTGAGGATGCCTTCCTAGACGTGTGGCTTATAGCTGCAAAGGGGGAAGCAAGCTCTATATTAGTGTCCACGGTTTGGGAATGGTATGTCCAACAATGGAGGTGGAACCTCAACCTCAGCTTCATAGAGGTGTAATAGTCAGGTTCTGACACGTTTGGCCATTTACTGTAGGTGACCATGGTTTAGGAAAGATTGTCATTTAACATATACAGTGAAATTTTGCTTTGTTTGAAGATATTCTCATTTGATCTAACACCAGTGGTAGTAAACCTCCTCTCCAGGCAGGTACACAAGATATGGCCAGTTATCTCATTAAAACGCAAGCGAGAACTCCCATCGCGTAATACTATTTATTATATGAAGGAGTAAGACAAAATCCTCCAAAATATCAACTCACATTTAAATACATCTTGTTCAGAGCATTATAAGGAAAAAACCTCATGTTATGGGTGTAGTTACATGGGTGTACAAAGATGGCGTCCAAACCGGAAGTACATCACCGCGTGCCGACGCGTTGCGTCACGTTAGTCACGTGACTTCATCAGGGCTATTAAAGGGACGTGGGTAGTTCTTGGATTGCATGTGATATTCACGTTTGTGATATTTTGTAAAGCACTATCACGCATGCGGTGTATGTGTATGATGTTTGTTGACACTAGTTTTGTTTTTTAGCGATTTGTCTTTGTTTTTGTTGTTTTATGTGTAAACATGAGTTTTTGATTGTCCTAATTTGGACACACTGGGTACATTGGTCCCATTTGGACCTTTTTTATTCATTTATTATCACCAAAAGATCCAATCAGGATCATTCTTTTGGGCACCATTATGCACTAGTTTGAACTATTTTGCACATTTATATCATTTATTACTATTATTATTATACAGTATTTATAAAGCGCCAATAGTTCGCTCAGCGCTGTACATTACAGGGATCCTATTAGAATCTTTCCACACACGCATTTGTGTGATTATTGAGGTCACTTACTTCTTCACTTGTTGGTTTTCACGTATTTTTCTTCACTTATTCTTGATCCTTGAGAGATCATGGTGTATATTTAGATTTCATAGCCCACAGGCTGTGCTGATTAGATAAGTCACTATACATACTTTGTCATATGTCACTTATTTATATATTTATTTTGTTCATATAAGTTTTGTTATATATTTTACTTCACCAGTGCGTTTTTTTGTTTTGTATTTATGCAGTTCTGTTATTAGTGCTACATCATTATTTTGATAATATAAACAGAACATGCAGCGCTATTGGAAATCAATCATACATGTAAAAGTAATACATTATGAAAAGAGTGATGTGGCGACCACCGCTAAATGATGGCCCATCTAAAACATTCATGGAATGGCATAAATATCTCCAACGAGAGTGTTCTTGTGGTACACAGTGCACAATTTCAAAATGAAGTGGTGAAAAAATTGGTGACTTCCGTGACCATATTCCTCCCACCGAAATGAGTGTAGATTGCGCTAACCAGAAAGCGCAATGATATTGCGCATTTGAGTATTAACCAACTCCTGGTCATCCGTCTACTAAAGCTGAATCCCTGGGAGGGTCATCAGGCTAGCATCAGCTGGGCAAAGTATCCTAACAACAGGATCTCCAGATGTCAGGGGGTGTGCACTCGTCTCACCAGCAGGGGGAGATTAACCGTTCCCAGTGTGGCCACCAGATGGTCCCCAAGCAAGCCTTAAAAGAGGGGGGGCTCGCAAAAAACGAGCCAGAGCAACAAGAAGATCCAATAGTGTAGTACTTTAATTAGCCACAAGAGTAAGAGAACAAGACAATGAATATGCTACTCACATGATATGGTGAGCAGCTGCATACAGGGAATTCCAAGAATCAACAAAAAAAGAGGCAATCATTATTTTGATATTTGCACATTAATCATTAGGTATATGATTGAATGTTAGCAGCTTTATCTACATAGTGATTTTAGGTTTTAGGTAGGAGCGCAGGAGGTTCTCACATACATTTGTTAACTTAACATACACACCCGCAGCGGTTCGCACGAATGGGGTGCGATTCTGATGCGGTGCGGAATTCGCACTGAAAACGCTGTGAATTCCGCATTGCATCAGTGTGAACCCGGGCTCAATGCACTGCAATATCCAGCTGAGCCTACAGGGTAGGGTTACCACCTCATCCCAGTATCTTTCCCGCCATTTGTAAACGCTATAACTTTCACGTAAACCAATTAATTTACACGTATTGGGATTTTTGTTTCGCAAAGACATGGAGCAGAATACATTTTGGCCTAAGTTTATGACGAATTTTGTTTACTGGACATGTTTAATAGCAAAAAGTCAAAAATATAGTTTTTTTTCTCAAAATTGTTGTTTTGTTTTTTTTTATAGCCCAAAAAATAAAAAATGCAGAGGCGATCAAATACCACCGAAAGAAAGCTCGATTTGTTGGAAAAAAAGAAGGACGTACATTTAATTTAGGTGCAGCGTTGCATGACCGCACAATTGTCAGTTAAAGTAACGCAAAATGTGGCCTGGTCAGGAAGGGGGGGAAATCCTCAGGAGGGCGAGAGGTTAATTCCACGGGTCCTGAGGCTAATTTATTGCAGAGAAGGCACTAAGTGAATTTAATTACCACCTTAGTCAGCCACAGGACCTGTGCAATTGATATGTGTTTGGTGCAGTGGCGTCACTAGGGGGTGAGGGGGGGGGGGGTGTGGGCTGCAGCGGGTGACACCATCACAGGGGTGACACCAAAATGAAAAGAAGAGCTGTCAGTGGCTGTCATCCATCCGAGCGGAGTGTCTCCGCTCGGATGGATCCCTCCTGCAACCCCAAGAACAGCCGTGCCATACAGGGGGTGAGATTTCGGGTGCCGGAGGGGGGGTGTCCGATCCCCGGGATCACAGCAGCTGCTGCAGTCCAATTCAAACACAGCCTGTCCCCCGTATACACTGGATCGGAGCCCGCCCCTTCCCTCTGATTGGACGGCTCTTACTCTACTTGTCAGTCCATGAATGGTAATGACCCCGTCAAGAGCCCGCCCCTCTGTATCACACATCACTGGCCAGTCCCTGCACAGGACATCCTTCCGTCTGCCAACACAGAGCCCGGGACCGGGTTGACACCAGCCCTAGTGAAGCCTCTGGTTTGGTGTTAAAGGGATGAGGTGGCAACCCTACTACAGGACCATTGTGTTGTCAGAAGTACCCATTCTGTTACTTTGTGAAGTCTAATCTTAGTCCTCAGCATTTCTATTTTCATACAACAAGTCTGCTTGTTATAGCGGAGACTGTTTACTATCCTTTTGATGTGGACAATGTTGTTTGTGTCATAGTCTTTCATGCTTTTGTCAAAGAGGTATCTGAAGGCATCATTTCCAGAGGATTTCCCCCCTTCTGGGCCAGGCCATTTTTTGCGATACGGAGCTGCACTACTTTAACTGACAATTGCGCAGTCATGCAACGCTGCACCCAAATGAAATCTACATCCTTTTTTCCCCACAAATAAAGCTTTCTTTCGGTGGTATTTGATCGCCTGTGTATTTTTTATTTTTTGCACTATAAACAAAACCATTTTGAAAGAAAACATTTTTCTGACTTTTTGCTATTAAACATGTCCAATAAAAAACTGTAAAAAATTTTATTTCTTCATAAATTTAGGCCAAAATGTATTCTGCTCCGTGTCTTTGCTAAAAAAAAATCCCAATATGTGTAAATTAATTGGTTTATGTGAAAGTTATAGCATTTACTAATGGCGGTATAGATACACTGGAATTTTTTTTTATACTAGTAATGGCGGCAATCAACGACTTATAGCGGGACTGCGGCGGGCATTCTGACACTGGGGGGGGGGGGACTGACTTGGTGTCACTGACATCCCCAGTGACACCAATACAGTGATCAGTGATAATAAAAATCACTGACACTGTACTAATGGCACTGGGCAGGAAGGGGTTAACATCTGGGGCGATCAAAACTTCCTCTGTCCGGACCGTTCTGCCTCCTGCCTTCTGCCCTCCTCGCAGCAACCATGCTCCCAACATCCAGACCCCTCCCCCTGCTGCTATAAGTGTAAGGTAAGGATAGTTCTGATGGGACCCTGATGTATGGGGAATGTCTGAGGTAAAGGGGAACCTGATGTAGGGGGGACTCTGATGGAGACCGTGATGAAAGGGGGCTCTGAGGTAAGGGAGAACTCTAATGTAAGGGGGCTCTGATGTAAGGGAGAACTCTAATGTAAGAGGGACTCTGAAGGGGACCCTGGTGTAAGGGGGTCTCTGAGGTAAAGGAGAGCTCTAATGTAAGGAGGGCTCTGAGTCTGAAGGAGACCCTGATGTAAAGGCGACTTTGATGTGAACCCTGATGTATGGGGAGACTCTGAGGTAAGGGAGAACTCTAATGTTAGGGGGCTCTGAAGGAGACCCTGATGTAAAAAGAGACTGTGATGGGGACCCTGATGTAAAAAGAGACTGTGATGGGGACCCTGATGTAAGGGGGACTGTGATGGGGACCCTGATGTAAGGGGGACTGTGATGGGGTCCCTGATGGAAGTGGAACTCCAAGGAAATGGAAAACTCTAATGTAAGGGGGACTCTGAAGGGGACCCTGGTGCAAGGGGGTCTCTGAGGTAAAGGAGAGCTCTAATGTAAGGAGGACTCTGAGTCTGAAGGAGACCCTGATGTAAAGGTGACTTTGATGTGAACCCTGATGTATGGGGAGACTCTGAGGTAAGGGAGAACTCTAATGTTAGGGGGCTCTGATGGAGACCCTGATGTAAAAAGAGACTGTGATGGAGACCCTGATGTAAAAAGAGACTGTGATGGGGACCCTGATGTAAGGGGGACTGTGATGGGGACCCTGATGTAAGGGGGACTGTGATGGGGTCCCTGATGGAAGTGGAACTCCAAGGAAATGGAAAACTCTAATGTAAGGGGGACTCTGATGTATGGGGAGATTTTGAGGTAAGGGAGAACTCTAATGTAAGGGGGACTCTGATGTATGGGGAGATTTTGAGGTAAGGGAGAACTCTAATGTAAGGGGTACTCTGATGGAGACCCCGCTGTAAGGGTGACTCTGATTGAGACCCTGATGTAAGAAGGAATATGATGGGGACCCTGATGTAAGGGGGATTCTGATGGAGAGGAAGATGAAAGAAAGAGCGCACAAACCTTGCGCATTACCTCAATAAATAGTGACTAATTTTATTAATAAGGAAATATACTCACAAAGTGATGGTATAACAGACATAAGTATCCATAATCCAAACAGGGTTACAGGTAAATCGAAAAGGGGGGGGGGGTGAAGGCTAACGCGTTTCGAAGGGTGCTCCCTTCTTCATCAGAGCTGATAAAAAAGCAAATGCAAATACAAATACAAATTCCCCTCAATCTATTTACATCAGGGGTGTCCAAACTTTTTTCAAAGAGGGCCAGATTGGATGAAGTGAACATGGTGGAGGGCCGAACATTTTTCCGAACATTCTTTGAACCATTACAATTAAATGCAAATAAATTATTTTATGCAAACGACATACTTTTCATTTCATAACATTAAGATCAACTGACAGCTGAGTTTTCACAATGTATTGAAAATAAATTTAAAAAAAACTTACCTGCACTAATGTGAAGGGTGAAAAAGGTAGCTGGAGCTGAAGTCTCTGCTCGGCAGCCGGGAGGGGAAGAGAAACACACTTCACGCTGGAAGCCCGGCCCTGACGTCACCGCCCTCTGTCGCTCCCAGCGCGGCGCAGTCACGCATGCGCACTGCTCTCAAGCAGAAGACTGTCTGCCACAGAAGGGAGGGCCGTGCGACAGCCGCATTTACACAGACCAGGGAGAACGCGCCGCAGTCAGGCATGCGCACTGCCCTCTGCTCTCAAGCAGAAGACTGTCTGCCATAGAAGGGAGGGCCGTGGGAGGGCCACATTACACAGAGCAGGGAGGGCTGTTGGAGGGCCGTATTAAACCGACCCCCGGGCCGTAAATGGCCCGCGGGCCGGACTTTGGACATGCCTGATTTACATGAATCATGATGGTATAACAGGTGGTGATACTGTTAGATGAGCATAGCAATAAACATGAAAATACTCATGGCAATACTTATAGTGATAATAATAATAATAATGTCAAAAATCTCATACAGAAAAGTTGTATATATAGAAAACGTACAAAAAAAAAAAAAAGGAAAAACTTTTTTTATATATAGAGAGAATCCATAGAATAAACATATATACATATATATGTAAATGCAAAAGCACATTTGCTATTTAAAATTCAAAAACAGGATGCGTTCATTTATTATGTGTAGTATAGAATAGTGTATGTTATTATAACAGATACCTGGGTTGAGCAGATGGAGACTTCAGTATGGCAGAGTTCCCATGGCAAGGAGACCTCCAGCCACTGGGTGTCAGTATTACAGCAGTTCAGCCTGTTTAGTGTGGCTGGCAATTAACCCTTTGAGGACCGTAAGATTTTTGGAACGCCAAAAGAATCAATTTTTTTGTTTTTAAAGTTTGTACACTTCAGTTGCTGTAACTAAACCATTTCATGAAATAATTGGCAAAAAGCTAGATCCATTTGTTGTTTGTTGATAAGAACTAAAATTTTGACTCAAACCAAAAAAAAAAAAAGAGTTTTAAGTTCTTAATCAGATGATACAGGCAATTAAAAACATGGGACAAATACGTCCCTTGGTCCTCCAAGGGTTAAAGTAATGGAATAAATACTGTTGGCCGCCTGCAGGTGGCAGTGGAACGCACGCCGGCTAATATGCACTACTGCGCATGTGCTGTGCGTTCCAGGGGCCATATTAAAGAGGATCATGAAGCACGAAGTCTCTGACACAACATCCCGTACAGCAAAGAGAGATCAAAGGGCTGAAAAATGGCCAAGAACCCACTGGACCTTAGGAGATTTATATTTAGTTCATAAAGGACCGTAAACAGTACAGAAATAAATACTTGGTGCCCACAGTTCACAAATCTGCCCTACGGATAGGAACAGCGCCGTCTAGTGACAGCTTTATCAATTGCAGGCTAAATTATTAAAAGGCAGAGGGAGTTGCTATCTTCTGCTTAGTGTCAATTGATGATAAGGGGTACATTCAAATCAGTGAAGATCAGGGAATCATTTCTAATTACGGTGTAGATAAATACTTTTTGAATCGTTTTTAGGGAATTGCTACCCGCACATTCCTAACGATCGGCATATTCTCAAGAGCAATAATAGGATAATTTGTAATATATGATGAAAAATATATATACTAAACACTAAAGGGAAAATACCTGCATATTTAAAACACACAAGATATACCACCCATTGTATAGTATAAGAAGATAAATGTGAGAATAAATATATATATATATATATATATAAAAAAAAGATTTTGTATGCAAAGGAAATGGGGGAGGATAACTTTGCACAGATCAAGAGGCAGCACGTACTTAGAGCAGACATGGAAGTATGTGTATATATTTTAAAATTTGTTAATAAGAATTATTAGAAATTATTTAAAAAAATATTAAAAAATCCCTTATGCAAATTATTAAAAAATTCTTATTAATAGTAAAATTAATACAATAATAAAATCGACCTAATTAATGTGGACATAATCACTCAAGGTCAAAACAGGGGAAGAGTCAAGGAGAAGAGTGTGTGTGTGTGTGTACATACACACATACACCCACACATAAAAAACACATAGGTGTTTTAATAAACACAAAAACATCTGGAACTCCACTTTAAAGTGTTACTGAACCCCCAACAGTACAATCAGTCTGTAGATGCAGTAAAGCATGCTTGTTATACTCACTGTGGAACCTAAGGGGTTAATCCTCTGCATTTTATAAAAAGGCTGTTTGATGCTGTCTTCCCTGATCCTCCCCTTCTTCCAGTGTCCCCCTCTTATCTCCTGATAAGTCATATCGTGTGGAGTCACTCTGCACATGCTCAGTATTACTAGAGATTTCAGCACTGTCCAGATGAAAGTCAGGGGTCCTGCATCCTGCTAGAGCGGAAAGAAAACTCCTCCTACAAGCTTTAACCAGTGCTCTGCTGGCCGGGGAGAGAGGATATAGTGAATGCGGGGTCCAGGGAGAGTGGATATAGTGAATGCGGGGTCCGGGGAGAGAGGATATAGTGAATGCGGGCTCCGGGGAGAGTGGATATAGTGAATGCAGGGTCCGAGGAGAGCGGATATAGTGAATGCGGGGTCCAGGGAGAGCAGATATAGTGAATGCGGGGTCCGGGGAGAGCAGATATAGTGAATGCGGGGTCCAAGGAGAGCGGATATAGTAAATGCGGGGTCCGGGGAGACCGGATATAGTGAATGCAGGGTCCGGGGAGACCGGATATAGTGAATGCAGGGTCCGGGGAGAGCGGATATAGTGAATGCGGGGTCCGGGGAGAGCAGATATAGTGAATGTGGGGTCAAAGGAGAGCGGATATAGTGAATGCGGGGTTCGGGGAGAGCGGATATAGTGAATGCGGGGTCCGGGGAGAGCAAATATAGTGAATGCGGGGTCTGGGGAGAGCGGATATAGTGAATGCGGGGTCCGGGGAGACCGGATATAGTGAATGCGGGGTCCGGGGAGAGCGGATATAGTGAATGCGGGGTCCGGGGAGAGCGGATATAGTGAATGCGGGGTCCGGGGAGAGTGGATATAGTGAATGCGGGGTCCGGGGAGAGCGGATATAGTGAATGCGGGGTCCAGGGAGACCGGATATAGTGAATGCAGGGTCCAGGGAGACCGGATATAGTGAATGCAGGGTCCGAGGCAGGGGCGGACTGACCATTTGGAAACTCGGGCACTGCCCGAGGGCCCGGGGTCAGTAGGGGGCCTCATGAGGTGCCCCTGGTACCTTTTTCATAGGCTTTTTTGAGTTTGGGCAAGGTTTACAGGGGCCCCATGATCCCCTATTGCCCGGGGCTCCATGAGTTGTCAGTCCGCCCCTGGTCTGGGGAGAGAGGATATAGTGAATGCAGGGTCCAGGGTGAGTGGATATAGTGAATGCGGGGTCCGGGGAGAGCGGATATAGTGAATGCGGGGTCCGGGGAGAGCGGATATAGTGAATGCAGAGTCTGGGGAGAGCGGATATAGTGAATGCAGGGTCCAGGGAGAGCGGATATAGTGAATGCGGGGTCTGGGGTGAGCAGATATAGTGAATGCAGGGTCCAGGGAGAGCGGATATAGTGAATGCGGGGTCCAGGGAGAGTGGATATAGTGAATGCGGGGTCCGGGGAGAGTGGATATAGTGAATGCGGGTTCAGGGTGAGCGGATATAGTAAATGCGAGGTCCGGGGAGAGCGGATATAGTGAAAGCAGGGGCTGAGGAGAGCGGATATAGTGAAAGCAGGGGCTGAGGAGAGCGGATATAGTGAATGCGGGGTCCGGGGAGACCAGATATAGTGAATGCAGGGTCCGGGGAGAGCGGATATAGTGAATGCGGGGTCCGGGGAGAGCGGATATAGTGAATGCAGGGTCCGGGGAGAGCGGATATAGTGAATGCGGGGTCCGGGGAGAGCAGATATAGTGAATGCGGGGTCCGGGGAGAGCGGATATAGTGAATGCAGGGTCCAGGGAGAGCGGATATAGTGAATGCGGGGTCTGGGGAGAGCGGATATAGTGAATGCAGGGTCCGGGAAGAGCAGATATAGTGAATGCAGGGTCCGGGGAGAGCAGATATAGTGAATGCGGGGTCCGGGGAGAGCGGATATAGTGAATGCGGGGTCCGGGGAGAGCGGATATAGTGAATGCGGGGTCCGGGGAGAGCGGATATAGTGAATGTGGGGTCCGGGGAGAGCGGATATAGTGAATGCGGGGTCCGGGGAGAGCGGATATAGTGAATGCGGGGTCCGGGGAGAGCAGATATAGTGAATGCGGGGTCCGGGGAGAGCGGATATAGTGAATGCAGGGTCCAGGGAGAGCGGATATAGTGAATGCGGGGTCTGGGGAGAGCGGATATAGTGAATGCAGGGTCCGGGAAGAGCAGATATAGTGAATGCAGGGTCCGGGGAGAGCAGATATAGTGAATGCGGGGTCCGGGGAGAGCGGATATAGTGAATGCGGGGTCCGGGGAGAGCGGATATAGTGAATGCGGGGTCCGGGGAGAGCGGATATAGTGAATGTGGGGTCCGGGGAGAGCGGATATAGTGAATGCGGGGTCCGGGGAGAGCGGATATAGTGAATGCGGGGTCCGGGGAGAGCGGATATAGTGAATGCGGGGTCCGGGGAGAGCGGATATAGTGAATGCAGGGTCTGGGGAGAGCGGATATAGTGAATGCAGGGTCCGGGGAGAGCGGATATAGTGAATGCAGGGTCCGGGGAGAGCGGATATAGTGAATGCAGGGTCCGGGGAGAGCGGATATAGTGAATGCAGGGTCCGGGGAGAGCGGATATAGTGAATGCAGGGTCTGGGGTTTAGTAACACGTTAAGGCTTTAGAAATATTTCTCTCGCTCGTTCTTGGCAATACCTTACACATGTGGCGCAATTTGTATTTTTATACTCATGCCTGCCCTATTCTATGTGTATGTACAAAGGTTACAAATGTCCTTATTTATTTAAAATTGTAACACTTTTTATCTTAATCTAACTTTAGTGCTTTCACTAGAGGGCTAATAAGACTAATATATGATAGTATAGTATGGGCAGGTGACAGGTCCTCTATTAGACTTCCAATGTCTCCACTGCAGCTAATCGTTCTTGTACAGTAGTTTGGGAATGATAACTTTGTATTACGTCACTTCCGGGATCATGAGTCCTCCTACTCTTAACTACTTGCCAACCGCAGATAGCTGAATGACAGCTACACTGCGGCCGGCCAGTTCTGGGAGGTCGTCATATGACATCCTCCCAGAACGCGCTCTCCTGCGTGCCCCCAGGGGCGCTCACGGGCGACCTCCGTGATTGCTGTGTCCTACTAACACAGCTGATCACGTGATGTGGTAAAAGGCCAATCACAGCGGCCTTTTACCACGTGATCAGCTGTGTCCAATGACACGCTGATCACTGGGAAATGCAATTGCCGGTTCTCGGCTGCACTTTCCCCTCGGTGTCAGAGCGTGAGGAAAGTACTGCCGAGAACCGGCAGTTGTCAGAGCGGGGATCAGCACCGATCATCAGGGCACTGATGATCAGTGCCCTGATGATCGGTGCCCAGCAGTGCCACCCACCAGTTCCGCCCACCTGTGCCCAGCAGTGCCCACCAGTGCCACCCAGCAGTGTCCACCAGTGCCACCACCAGTGCCCATCAGTGCAGCCCAGCATTGCTGCCAGTCAGTGCCCCCTGTCAGTGCCCAGCGGTCGTGCCAGTCAGTGTCCAGCAGTTGCACCAGTCAGTGCCCAGCAGTGATGCCAGTCAGTGCCACCTATCAGTGCTGTCTATCAGTACCCATCATCAGTGCCGCCTATCAGTGCCACCTATCATTAACGCCTATCAGTGCCTCCTATCCGTGACACCTCATTAGTGCTGCCTATCAGTGCCGCCTATCCATGCCATCTCATTAGTGCTGCCTATCAGTGCCCATCAGTGCTGCCTATCAGTGCCCATCAGTGCTGCCTATCAGTGCCAATCAGTGCTGCCTATCAGTGCCAATCAGTGCTGCCTCATCAACGCACATCAGTGAAGGAGAAAAATTACGTTTGCTAAATTTTATAATAGAAACAAAGAAACTTTTTTTTTTTTTAATTTTTTTGTTTATAGCGCAAAAAGTAAAGTGCCCAGCGGCGATTAAATACCACCAAAAGAAAGCTCTATTTGTGAGAAAAAAATGCTAAAAATTTCATATGTGTACAATCTTGCATGACCGCGCAATTGTCAATCAAAGTGCGACAGCGCTGAAAGCTGAAAATTGGCCTGGTAAAGAAGGGGGTATAAGTGCCCGGTAGGCAAGTGGTTAATGTTCTAAATATCCAGACCAACCTCCACCCCAGTGCCAACTGTGAGCTTGCTTTAACTCTTTGAATACAGGACATTTATGAATGTATCTTAGTAGACAAGAGGTTATGCTCCAAGCACATTCAGTAGGTTTGCCTGAGAACATGTCCTCTCCTCTGCCTTGTTTGACACCAGCCCCCTCTCCATCCAGTGTCAGTGTGTAGTGGGGTGTAGAAGGATATTCTAGACTGCCATTCTGTAGTACTAGAAGAAGAGGGGAGGTTTCTGGAAATGTCAAATATGTCAGCTGTGCTCAAGGCCGGTGCTTCCACTAGGCAAACTAGGCAGCTGCCTAGGGTGCACTGCCACCTAGGGGCACAGGCTGGCACTCTCTCTGTGTGGGACGCCACCACATCATGAATTATCCTTTAGCTGAGGGGAGGGGTGGCAAAAGGGGAGAAAGAAAGGACAAAGGAAGATGCTGGGTGTCTAGGGCCATTGTAGCAGCTGAGCTCCTTACAGTGTTCCTCTCAGACTCAGTCCCTTAATACAAGCCAGTTGGAGGCAGAGCTGTGCCTGTGGAGAAAAGTAATGTCTGACTCTGATGTCTCAAGTCTGTGTGAGTGTGACCCGGCCGGCCGTCCATCACATGTGCAATGTGTCAGTGAGTGATGACATCATCACGATCCCACAGCCTGCTCTTCTGGTGCCTGCTGATCTGTGTCAGTGTTGGTGGTGGTGTGTTGTGTCAGATCTGTCACTGTGTGGGATCAGTCAGTTCAGGTGCCTGCTGTCACAGTGTTTTACCTCCCCCCATTGCCTGGGGAATTCCAGCCTGGGATCTGTCAGAGTGTAGATCCATCATCCTCTGCTCACCGCAACTGTCACCTTGCCACTGCCAGCCACAGATACAGTCCGTAGCAGTTTCGTGTTTTGTTGATATTTTCTACTGTTTTTAAATTATTTTTTTTTTGGGGGGGGGGGCGCAATTAGCTGGTCTTGCTTAGGGTGCAAAGTAGTCTAGCACCGGCCCTGGCTGTGCTATATCATTAGCTGCCCCAGCTTTACATTCTGGACAGTTGAATGAAGAAACAGAATTCCAGTTTGCAATATACACATTTTACCGCTTACACACTCTTGGATGTAATAACCTGTATGTAACCTGTCCTAGATGTCTGACTCAGAGGGGTGCCTATCATTATTTTTTTATCCTGGGGGTGTCCGCTTTCTCAAGTTATAACACAGAAATTAGTATCAGTGGGTACAAAAAAAAAGTTGTCAATATTTGAAAATTATTAAGAGGGACACCTTAAAGGGATCAAGAAGAAAATTGCAAGAGAGAAATCGTAGTGTGCCCAAAATTGGACAAGGCAAAGCTCAGCTATGTTTTAGACAGAAGACATAATAACCCCCAGCATTGGTGTCAGTACATACAATGATTAACCCCTAGAACTGGTGCCAATAGACACAATAAAAACTTTGTACCAGTGTCAGTGGAGACAACAGTAACCTCCAGCATTGATATGCATGGGCACAGTAATAACTGCCAGCATTGCTGTCCTTGGACACTGTAACAACCCTCAGCATTAGTGTCATTAGACACAATGACACTAAAGCACTATTGTCAGTGGACAGAATGACAAGAACCAGCACTGGTGTCAGGGGAAACAGTAGTAACCATCCTCACTGGTGTCAGTGGACACAGTAATAACCCCCAGTAGGTGTGTCAGCAGATGCAATTAATAACCCTTAGCATTGGTATCATGAGATGCATTATAAACCCCCAGCATTGGTGTCTGCAGATTCAACAATAACCCCCCCAATGGTGTCAGCTGATGCAATAATAACCCCCAGCATTGCTGTCAGCGGATGCAACAATAACCCCCCCAATGGTGTCAGCTGATGCAATAATAACCCCCAGCATTGCTGTCAGCGGATGCAACAATAACCCCCCCAATGGTGTCAGCTGATGCAACAATAACCCCCAGTATTGCTGTCAGCGGATGCAACAATAACACCCCGATGGTGTCAGCTGATGCAATAATAACCCCCAGCATTGCTGTCAACTAATGCAATAAAACCACCCAGCGTTGGTGTCAGCAAATATAATAATACCCCCAAACATTGGTGTCAGAGGGTGCAACAATAACCCCCAGAGTTGGTGTCAGCGGATGTAATAATAACCCCCAACCACTCAGGCACTGGCAGCTGAAGGTGAATTTCAAAGGGCACACTGAAAGGAATAAAGCTTCATGGACATAAAATAAAAGAGGATGATATGATTGGCAGGATAACCATGACACCATGGTTGGAGGCGGGGTCCTCATCTCTCTGAAAACAATGCTGTGGATTTTTAATTTCAATCAACTGAAATATTTGTTGGGGAATTGCTTCTGCTGACAGTACAGATAAGGCATTTTTCTGCCACTAACCAAAGGGATTTTCCCTCTCAATGACCAAAAAGTTAAATGGCACTATATTACCTTCTTGTCAGAAGATGAACCGCACAAGAACTGACATAGTTGCCAACACTTGACATGGTCACGCTAATGTGCATGTACATAAACCTAATAAATGCTGCGCTACATTCAAAAATTAAAATGAATGTGGAATACAATGACATAAATCAATATATTGACAATAAAAACCATATAAATGCTGTGCTACATTCAAACTAATTAAAGTGAATGTGGAATAGAATAAAAAACAAAAAACAATAATAATAAATATAATAAAAAGTGCTAAGTGATAACACAAAAATAATAACAAAACGCAAAACTTAAATCAATACGCATGTGCATGAAAACACATACATATATAACATCACACGTGCACAATGTGAAGTGAAGTAATATCTAAATAATATACGCAAACTCAAAGTCCAATAATGAAATATTAAGTGAAAAAAGTCCAATATTGGAATATTAAAGGTGAAAAAATTAATGATTTTGGTAGAATTGTGTTTCCAATATACTGTAAGGTGACCACAGGTGAAACAAAAAACCGTGCAGGTATCTGGGTGTAGATAACTTGTGAATCCAACCATCTTCTGGATTAGCCTCTCACCTCAACTCTTCGACCCTTGCGGGTCACAGAGCAGTATGGATCCCTCTCACAGATCCTCCAGGCACCAAGGCACTCCAGAACCACTTCTCAGGATACAATATTCCCACTCAGCTCTTCTTCAAGTGTAGATGAAATATCACTTTCCCAGAACAAAACAAACGGATCCTCCCATAGTGCAGTAAGGTTTATTATACCATAGGAACATCACATGTATAATAAAATAACTCACGTAGCAGCCAGTCCACATTAAACCCTCATGCTCTCAATTGAGGATATGTGTATATGAGTTGGGTGTACAGCTGAATCCACAGGTGTACCAAGATGGCCGCCACGCCGGAAATACGTCACCGCGCTACGCCGACGCGTTACGTCACAATATCACGTGACTTCATCAGGGCTGTCAATCACAGTGACGATAGCTCTTTAAATACCCGGCCAAGATAACAGGAACCACCCACGTCAGCATTCCATTCAGCCTAATCGCAACGATACTTCCTGCAGCCATTAAACTGAAGACCACTGGGGACTATAATGCAAGGATGCCAGACTTACATCTACAATGGGCACATTTACACAGAAAAGTGTATAATGATGCACCAGAGAGAGATAACAAAAATGTAACGATTCTGCAGCAGGCACATTTACACAGGGGAAAAGGATGTATTATAATGTACCAACCTGCAATGTGAGTTATATTAAACAGAAAAACCTAATGACCATTCCCTTTTAAAATATTTTAATAGTTATTAAAGAAATTTTGTTATTAAAAAATTAAATTAAAATGTATAGAAAGGACCATATCTCACATAATTATAGACCAAACATAATGATCCATAACCATGTATGCCAATAAACAGCCAATACCTATTATTAATAAAATTGTCACAAAACGGAAATATACATATACTTCTGCGTGTAAGGACGCATACGTGTATATATAATCCTACAATTTGGATAATCATAAAAATATATTAAAATTAAAATAAAAGAAATATTTAAATATTTCATTAATGAGAATATTTTAATAGTTTTTGGAATATTTATATATATAGAACAGAGATTATTGCTTTTAATTGGTAACTACATCCTTTACCAGCACATAAAGGGCAATTACGGATAAACTCACACACACATATACTATCCGAAAGCATGAGTTTACATAATCAAAATTAAAAATTAAAAATTAAAAATTAAAAATTAAAAGATCTATACCCATAGCACCATCTCAAAATTACCTCAGAAATCAGAAATAAAACAGTTTACATCAAACTCGATATTCAAACCATTCGGAAAATAAGTATGCATACTATAAATCCACTTGGATTCTAATTGGCTCAAAGTACGCACCTTATGACTGCCTCGCCAATGTCTCTTGTATTTGGTAATACCCCAAAATTTTAATTCACTAGGGTCTTTGTTATGACACTTGGCAAAATGCTTAGAGACGCTATGCTTCGGGAACCCCTTCTTAATATTTTGTACGTGTTCCCGGAGCCTGACCCAAAGTGGTCGTTTAGTTCTCCCTATATATTGCATTCCGCAGCTACACTGTAGCGCGTACACAACTCCCTCTGTCCTACAAGTAATGCATTCTTCAATTTTAAATTCTTTCTTGCTTGTAGATGAAGAAAAAGTCATCAATTTCTTATTCTTGCCTTTTGTGGCTTTGCACGCGTAACAAGTTCTACATGGAAAGAACCCATTTATATCCAGAAAGGTGACATTCTTTTTATTTGGTGGATCAAGAACGTTTTTAACGATTTTATCTCTTAATGAAGGGGCTTTTCTATACCTGAAACTGGGGAAATCTGATATTATCTCTTTCAGGGCCGGATCAGCTTTCAATAATGACCAATTTTTTCTAAAGATAGTTTCCACTTTCTTATAATGGACATTAAAGTCTAGACATATTACAAGCTGATCTTTCTGTTCCTCATTTTTCTCACGATCTACCAGCAACACGTCTCTATTGATGTTCCCAACCTCTTGGATCGTGTTATTAATAGAATCTTGCTGGTAACCTTTGGCTTTAAACCTCTGACCCAAATTCTGTGCTTGGCTCATAAAGTCCTCCTGCAACGTACAGTTTCTCCTGAGTCTGATCATTTGACCTTTAGGTATGTTTAATAACCACGGCGGGAAGTGGCAACTGTCTTGAGGGATGTATCCATTCCTATCAACACTCTTAAAGAATGTCTTGGTGATAATTGTATTTTGTATGATGTGAATATCTAGATCTAGGAAGCTAATCCGCTCACGACTATGTTCCCATGTAAGAACAATGTTTTTATCATTCCTATTTAAATTTTCACAGAAACATAATAAATCCTCTTCTCTTCCCTTCCATATTAATATGATATCATCTATATATCTTTTAAACAGAATAAGTTCTTTCGGAGGACTCAAATGAACTGCCTTCTCTTCCCAATGTGCCATGAACATGTTTGCCACACTGGGAGCAAAACGGGCTCCCATGGCTACACCCTTAATTTGATTATAAAACATGTTCATATGCCAAAAGTAATTATGTTTTAAACAAAATTCTAAACAGTCCAAAATATATTTTCTCTGCCCTCTTTTCAGATTTCCATATTTTCTTAAACCCCATTCCGTAGCTTCCATCCCTTCTGTATGACCAATAATCGTGTATAACGATGAGACGTCAGCTGTTGCCAAGATCACATCATTACCATCTACATTCTCCAACAATTGGATTAGGTGCTTGGTATCTCTCAGATACGACCTAGTCAATCTCACCAATGGTTGGAGAAACATATCCACGTATTGCCCTAATCGTGCCATTAGAGATCCAATCCCATTAACTATAGGACGTCCTGGAGGGCAAACACTATTTTTATGGATTTTCGGGATAGTATAGATAATGGGAATTCTGCACATTTCAGGAACAAGATATCTGGCTTCTTTTTTACTCAGATAATCCTTCTCAAATCCTCTTTTAATCAACCTTTCTAGATCTTTCTTGTATTTAATCGTGGGGTCCTTCTTAATTACTTCGTAGGTATTATTATCACTTAATTGGGTGCCCAGTTCTTCCAAGTAATAATTTTTTGACATGACCACAATACCCCCTCCCTTATCGGCCGGCCTGACCACTATGTCATTCCTTTGTGTTAACATCTTAATTCCTTTTTGCATGTCTATATTCGGCCGAAACCTAGGGAGTTTGAGGGATTCCAAATCTAAGCTTACCATTTTTTTAAAAGATTCTATTTGACAGTTATTGCTAATCTGAGGGTTAAATAAGGATTTGTTCCTTAATCGAGTATATTGAATATTACTGACTGGTGAATTTTTAATCACATTCTTAGTATTAGACAGACCCATAAAGTACTTTTTGATGTTAATCTTTCTGATAAATTTCTGTAGGTCTATGAAGATATCAAATTTGTTAGCTGGTTTTAGAGGGGCAAACTTCAATCCCTTATCCAATACAAGAATCTCTTCCTTGGTGAGTGTAGTACCACTAATATTGAAAATACCCTCTCCTACTACTCTCTTTTTCGCTTGGACCTTCCGTCCTGCTCTACACCCTCTTGTCTTCCGGGACTTGAATTGGCACATACTTCTTTCCGGGGACTTCTCTCCCCACCCTCCTTCCCTAAAAAATTCCTCTGTTGATAGTCATAGTCCAATGGTTCATATCTATTATAAACCGGGAAATATTTAAATATTTCTTTTATTTTAATTTTAATATATTTTTATGATTATCCAAATTGTAGGATTATATATACACGTATGCGTCCTTACACGCAGAAGTATATGTATATTTCCGTTTTGTGACAATTTTATTAATAATAGGTATTGGCTGTTTATTGGCATACATGGTTATGGATCATTATGTTTGGTCTATAATTATGTGAGATATGGTCCTTTCTATACATTTTAATTTAATTTTTTAATAACAAAATTTCTTTAATAACTATTAAAATATTTTAAAAGGGAATGGTCATTAGGTTTTTCTGTTTAATATAACTCACATTGCAGGTTGGTACATTATAATACATCCTTTTCCCCTGTGTAAATGTGCCTGCTGCAGAATCGTTACATTTTTGTTATCTCTCTCTGGTGCATCATTATACACTTTTCTGTGTAAATGTGCCCATTGTAGATGTAAGTCTGGCATCCTTGCATTATAGTCCCCAGTGGTCTTCAGTTTAATGGCTGCAGGAAGTATCGTTGCGATTAGGCTGAATGGAATGCTGACGTGGGTGGTTCCTGTTATCTTGGCCGGGTATTTAAAGAGCTATCGTCACTGTGATTGACAGCCCTGATGAAGTCACGTGATATTGTGACGTAACGCGTCGGCGTAGCGCGGTGACGTATTTCCGGCGTGGCGGCCATCTTGGTACACCTGTGGATTCAGCTGTACACCCAACTCATATACACATATCCTCAATTGAGAGCATGAGGGTTTAATGTGGACTGGCTGCTACGTGAGTTATTTTATTATACATGTGATGTTCCTATGGTATAATAAACCTTACTGCACTATGGGAGGATCCGTTTGTTTTGTTCTGGGAAAGTGATATTTCATCTACACTTGAAGAAGAGCTGAGTGGGAATATTGTATCCTGAGAAGTGGTTCTGGAGTGCCTTGGTGCCTGGAGGATCTGTGAGAGGGATCCATACTGCTCTGTGACCCGCAAGGGTCGAAGAGTTGAGGTGAGAGGCTAATCCAGAAGGTGGTTGGATTCACAAGTTATCTACACCCAGATACCTGCACGGTTTTTTGTTTCACCTGTGGTCACCTTACAGTATATTGGAAACACAATTCTACCAAAATCATTAATTTTTTCACCTTTAATATTCCAATATTGGACTTTTTTCACTTAATATTTCATTATTGGACTTTGAGTTTGCGTATATTATTTAGATATTACTTCACTTCACATTGTGCACGTGTGATGTTATATATGTATGTGTTTTCATGCACATGCGTATTGATTTAAGTTTTGCGTTTTGTTATTATTTTTGTGTTATCACTTAGCACTTTTTATTATATTTATTATTATTGTTTTTTGTTTTTTATTCTATTCCACATTCACTTTAATTAGTTTGAATGTAGCACAGCATTTATATGGTTTTTATTGTCAATATATTGATTTATGTCATTGTATTCCACATTCATTTTAATTTTTGAATGTAGCGCAGCATTTATTAGGTTTATATTCACTTGATCACTGGTATATGATTTAATGCTAGCAGCTGTTTGGGGTTCATTTATTTGTTAATTGTTTAAACACATTATTTTGAGCGCAGGAGGGTCACACCACTATTGCTATTTTTTACCTTTTTTCTCCCGCTAGCTCATAATGGAGGTGTTTAATTTTTTAGAAAACAGGTCTATCAATATAGAGGATATTTTTAGTAAAACTCCGCATGAGCCCATAGGTGATTTAAATACACTATACAGAAGATTGGGTCATGTAATGGAGAAAAAGGTTAGACTATGGTGGGACATGGTCACCCATGAAAAATACCTCAAAGAGAGATTAGTCCCAAGAAGATTAAGATGGGATGTGCCCATTAGTGATGGTTTGATAGACCAGGAATCAAAAAATGAATGGTTTGATTTTTTTCAGGAAAAGGGCTTGGAATTAATGAGATTTTTATTAAAACGCAAACAGAGAAAATTAAGAATTTTAGAGACACAAATTTTAGAGATTAAAGTAAAGATGGAACCACATAAGGAATCTCCAGAAATGGTCAATCTTGCTAAAAGATTAAATAAAGATTTGGAGAAAGTTGATGTAGAAGTGAAAAATAAAAAGATGAAAAAATATCAAAGGGATATGAATGATTTCAGTAAAGATCAAGTCTTTAAATGGCAATCTTCAGGTGTAGAATCAGAATGTAGTTCAGCTGATACTACTCCCGTTAAAGAAGTACGTGTAGAACCTATGAAGGGACATACGAATGATCATCCTAAAGAAGCTAGAGGTCAGGACAAAGGGAATTCTCAAAAGAATTATCCCAAAGGAAATAAGGGACACCAGACACCATACAATGGATGGAGACCTAAGAATGGTGGTTCGTTTCAAAATAAACCACAGGGGAAAAATAATGGACATGGTAAATCCTATCGTCCACCTTATAGACCTTATTATCCCAAACCCAATCATCATTATTATCAACAGCCTTATGGCCCTCCCTATTTCCCTAGACAGGATGATAGACCCTTTTACCCTAGAAGTCCGAGACAGGACAACAGGCCCTACTATCCCAGGAGTCCTAGACAGGATCAATTAGGATGGCAGGGACCACGGTATGAAGGGAGGAGTCCCATCCCGGTTTATAATAGATATGAACCATTGGACTATGACTATCAACAGAGGAATTTTTTAGGGAAGGAGGGTGGGGAGAGAAGTCCCCGGAAAGAAGTATGTGCCAATTCAAGTCCCGGAAGACAAGAGGGTGTAGAGCAGGACGGAAGGTCCAAGCGAAAAAGAGAGTAGTAGGAGAGGGTATTTTCAATATTAGTGGTACTACACTCACCAAGGAAGAGATTCTTGTATTGGATAAGGGATTGAAGTTTGCCCCTCTAAAACCAGCTAACAAATTTGATATCTTCATAGACCTACAGAAATTTATCAGAAAGATTAACATCAAAAAGTACTTTATGGGTCTGTCTAATACTAAGAATGTGATTAAAAATTCACCAGTCAGTAATATTCAATATACTCGATTAAGGAACAAATCCTTATTTAACCCTCAGATTAGCAATAACTGTCAAATAGAATCTTTTAAAAAAATGGTAAGCTTAGATTTGGAATCCCTCAAACTCCCTAGGTTTCGGCCGAATATAGACATGCAAAAAGGAATTAAGATGTTAACACAAAGGAATGACATAGTGGTCAGGCCGGCCGATAAGGGAGGGGGTATTGTGGTCATGTCAAAAAATTATTACTTGGAAGAACTGGGCACCCAATTAAGTGATAATAATACCTACGAAGTAATTAAGAAGGACCCCACGATTAAATACAAGAAAGATCTAGAAAGGTTGATTAAAAGAGGATTTGAGAAGGATTATCTGAGTAAAAAAGAAGCCAGATATCTTGTTCCTGAAATGTGCAGAATTCCCATTATCTATACTATCCCGAAAATCCATAAAAATAGTGTTTGCCCTCCAGGACGTCCTATAGTTAATGGGATTGGATCTCTAATGGCACGATTAGGGCAATACGTGGATATGTTTCTCCAACCATTGGTGAGATTGACTAGGTCGTATCTGAGAGATACCAAGCACCTAATCCAATTGTTGGAGAATGTAGATGGTAATGATGTGATCTTGGCAACAGCTGACGTCTCATCGTTATACACGATTATTGGTCATACAGAAGGGATGGAAGCTACGGAATGGGGTTTAAGAAAATATGGAAATCTGAAAAGAGGGCAGAGAAAATATATTTTGGACTGTTTAGAATTTTGTTTAAAACATAATTACTTTTGGCATATGAACATGTTTTATAATCAAATTAAGGGTGTAGCCATGGGAGCCCGTTTTGCTCCCAGTGTGGCAAACATGTTCATGGCACATTGGGAAGAGAAGGCAGTTCATTTGAGTCCTCCGAAAGAACTTATTCTGTTTAAAAGATATATAGATGATATCATATTAATATGGAAGGGAAGAGAAGAGGATTTATTATGTTTCTGTGAAAATTTAAATAGGAATGATAAAAACATTGTTCTTACATGGGAACATAGTCGTGAGCGGATTAGCTTCCTAGATCTAGATATTCACATCATACAAAATACAATTATCACCAAGACATTCTTTAAGAGTGTTGATAGGAATGGATACATCCCTCAAGACAGTTGCCACTTCCCGCCGTGGTTATTAAACATACCTAAAGGTCAAATGATCAGACTCAGGAGAAACTGTACGTTGCAGGAGGACTTTATGAGCCAAGCACAGAATTTGGGTCAGAGGTTTAAAGCCAAAGGTTACCAGCAAGATTCTATTAATAACACGATCCAAGAGGTTGGGAACATCAATAGAGACGTGTTGCTGGTAGATCGTGAGAAAAATGAGGAACAGAAAGATCAGCTTGTAATATGTCTAGACTTTAATGTCCATTATAAGAAAGTGGAAACTATCTTTAGAAAAAATTGGTCATTATTGAAAGCTGATCCGGCCCTGAAAGAGATAATATCAGATTTCCCCAGTTTCAGGTATAGAAAAGCCCCTTCATTAAGAGATAAAATCGTTAAAAACGTTCTTGATCCACCAAATAAAAAGAATGTCACCTTTCTGGATATAAATGGGTTCTTTCCATGTAGAACTTGTTACGCGTGCAAAGCCACAAAAGGCAAGAATAAGAAATTGATGACTTTTTCTTCATCTACAAGCAAGAAAGAATTTAAAATTGAAGAATGCATTACTTGTAGGACAGAGGGAGTTGTGTACGCGCTACAGTGTAGCTGCGGAATGCAATATATAGGGAGAACTAAACGACCACTTTGGGTCAGGCTCCGGGAACACGTACAAAATATTAAGAAGGGGTTCCCGAAGCATAGCGTCTCTAAGCATTTTGCCAAGTGTCATAACAAAGACCCTAGTGAATTAAAATTTTGGGGTATTACCAAATACAAGAGACATTGGCGAGGCAGTCATAAGGTGCGTACTTTGAGCCAATTAGAATCCAAGTGGATTTATAGTATGCATACTTATTTTCCGAATGGTTTGAATATCGAGTTTGATGTAAACTGTTTTATTTCTGATTTCTGAGGTAATTTTGAGATGGTGCTATGGGTATAGATCTTTTAATTTTTAATTTTTAATTTTTAATTTTTAATTTTGATTATGTAAACTCATGCTTTCGGATAGTATATGTGTGTGTGAGTTTATCCGTAATTGCCCTTTATGTGCTGGTAAAGGATGTAGTTACCAATTAAAAGCAATAATCTCTGTTCTATATATATAAATATTCCAAAAACTATTAAAATATTCTCATTAATGAAATATTTAAATATTTCTTTTATTTTAATTTTAATATATTTTTATGATTATCCAAATTGTAGGATTATATATACACGTATGCGTCCTTACACGCAGAAGTATATGTATATTTCCGTTTTGTGACAATTTTATTAATAATAGGTATTGGCTGTTTATTGGCATACATGGTTATGGATCATTATGTTTGGTCTATAATTATGTGAGATATGGTCCTTTCTATACATTTTAATTTAATTTTTTAATAACAAAATTTCTTTAATAACTATTAAAATATTTTAAAAGGGAATGGTCATTAGGTTTTTCTGTTTAATATAACTCACATTGCAGGTTGGTACATTATAATACATCCTTTTCCCCTGTGTAAATGTGCCTGCTGCAGAATCGTTACATTTTTGTTATCTCTCTCTGGTGCATCATTATACACTTTTCTGTGTAAATGTGCCCATTGTAGATGTAAGTCTGGCATCCTTGCATTATAGTCCCCAGTGGTCTTCAGTTTAATGGCTGCAGGAAGTATCGTTGCGATTAGGCTGAATGGAATGCTGACGTGGGTGGTTCCTGTTATCTTGGCCGGGTATTTAAAGAGCTATCGTCACTGTGATTGACAGCCCTGATGAAGTCACGTGATATTGTGACGTAACGCGTCGGCGTAGCGCGGTGACGTATTTCCGGCGTGGCGGCCATCTTGGTACACCTGTGGATTCAGCTGTACACCCAACTCATATACACATATCCTCAATTGAGAGCATGAGGGTTTAATGTGGACTGGCTGCTACGTGAGTTATTTTATTATACATGTGATGTTCCTATGGTATAATAAACCTTACTGCACTATGGGAGGATCCGTTTGTTTTGTTCTGGGAAAGTGATATTTCATCTACACTTGAAGAAGAGCTGAGTGGGAATATTGTATCCTGAGAAGTGGTTCTGGAGTGCCTTGGTGCCTGGAGGATCTGTGAGAGGGATCCATACTGCTCTGTGACCCGCAAGGGTCGAAGAGTTGAGGTGAGAGGCTAATCCAGAAGGTGGTTGGATTCACAAGTTATCTACACCCAGATACCTGCACGGTTTTTTGTTTCACCTGTGGTCACCTTACAGTATATTGGAAACACAATTCTACCAAAATCATTAATTTTTTCACCTTTAATATTCCAATATTGGACTTTTTTCACTTAATATTTCATTATTGGACTTTGAGTTTGCGTATATTATTTAGATATTACTTCACTTCACATTGTGCACGTGTGATGTTATATATGTATGTGTTTTCATGCACATGCGTATTGATTTAAGTTTTGCGTTTTGTTATTATTTTTGTGTTATCACTTAGCACTTTTTATTATATTTATTATTATTGTTTTTTGTTTTTTATTCTATTCCACATTCACTTTAATTAGTTTGAATGTAGCACAGCATTTATATGGTTTTTATTGTCAATATATTGATTTATGTCATTGTATTCCACATTCATTTTAATTTTTGAATGTAGCGCAGCATTTATTAGGTTTATATTCACTTGATCACTGGTATATGATTTAATGCTAGCAGCTGTTTGGGGTTCATTTATTTGTTAATTGTTTAAACACATTATTTTGAGCGCAGGAGGGTCACACCACTAATGTGCATGTACAGTAAATGCACACAGATGTGGTGTACATGTGTCTATGCACACAGATGCGGTGTACATGTGTCTATGCACACAATCGCGTACGCCTGTGTGCCATAGAACACGTAAAGCGTGAATAGATTCTAGTGCCCAGTGACCTATTTGAAGACTAGTTTGGCCTACAAATTGCTGGATGAGCATCAGCTCTCTGTGTCCCAGGCTTCTTTGTTGCTGTATTTTTTGGATTTCCCGTTGCTGATCCAGCTTGCCCCTGGACCTACACTATATTGCCAAAAGTATTGTCTCCGCCCTCCAAATCATCTGATTCAGGTGTTCCAATTCCCTCCAAATCATGTGATTCAGGTGTTCCAATCCCCTCCATATCATGTGATTCAGGTGTTCCAATCCCCTCCATATCATGTGATTCAGGTGTTCCAATCCCCTCCAAATCATGTGATTCAGGTGTTCCAATCCCCTCCCAATCATGTGATTCAGGTGTTCCAATCCCCTCCATATCATGTGATTCAGGTGTTCCAATCCCCTCCATGGACACAGGTGTATACAATCAAGCCCCTAGGCATGCAGACTGCTTCTACAAACATTGGTGAAAGAATGGGTCGCTCTCAGGAGCTCAGTGACTCCAAGCGTGGTCCCGTGATAGGTGGCCACCTGGGCAATAAGTCCATCCGTGACATTTCCTGGCTACTAAATATTCCACGCTCAACTGTTAGTGGGATTATAACAAAGTGGAAGCCACTGGGAACAACAGCAACTCAGCCACCAAGTGGTAGGCCACGTCACATGACAGGGCGGGATCAGCACATGCTGAAGCGCACAGTGCGCAGAAGTCACCAAATGTCTGCAGAGTCAATAGCTAAAGATCTCCAAACTTGGTGTGGCCTTCAGATGAGCACAACAACAGTGCGTAGAGAGCTCCATGGAATGGGTTTCCATGGCCGAGCAGCTGCATCCAAGCCTTCCATCACCAAGTGCAATGCAAAGTGGTGTAAAGCACGCCGCCACTGGACTCTAGAACAGTGGAAAGGTGTTCTCTGGAGTGACCAGTCACGCTTCTCTGTCTGGCAATCTGATGTACATGTTTGAGCTTGGCAGTTGCCAGGAGAACGGTACTTGCCTGCCTTGTGCAAAGTGTAAAGTTTGGTGGAGGGGGGATTATGGTGTGAGGGTGTTTTTCAGGGGTTGAGTTTGGCCCCCTATTTCCAGTGAAGGGAACTCTTAAGGCATCAGGATAGCAAGACATTGGTATATAATTCTTATAAAAATATTAAATACACATTTTTGTACCTGTAAAAAGATATACATTTATTATTATTTTTTTTGAAAAGGTGAACATATCCTTTAAATTAGCACAAGGGACTGTACTTAAATGTAGGAGAAGTTTCCCTTTGTGCTGCTGCCAGAAATTCAGAAAGTCCTCTGCTCCCTTTTACCCCACAGGTACTTGGCAATAGGTAATACAAAGGGATCTTGAATGAAGTTCTATTAACTAATCCTTTTGCTAATGTACAAAAAAAAACCATAGTAAGCCAAGGCATAGAAATAATTCAACAAATATAAATTGCCTTGAATCAATTCATAAGAATAAGAAAAAAAGAAAAAAGAAAAAACAGAAGACTTTATTCCCACAAAAAATATTTTTGTAGTAAAGCTGACGTGGGCCACAATACTAAATTTGACAGCTACAAACAGAAGACAAGTAGAAGGGCATTGAAAAAATGTGGACAAACTCAGAAATTCAATATAGGTAATGAAAAATTAGAACTGACAACTGTAATCAATTTGATGTCAACAATGTTGAACATTACTCCACCTGTAGCTGAAATGAATAGGGGGGAGAAGACATTACCACTAAACAATTCTCGAAACAATAAAGAAAAACAAAGTTGAGTTGTTTTACCCAAGTAGACATCACCAGCAAGTTTCTTTATTTCCAAAATCAAAACAATAAATTAGTACACCTTAGGGGTGGGGAGGTTGGGGTTGGTGGGTGTACTGCCCTGGCAGTACACCCACCAAATAATAATAGGAACAGTTTTTTTTTTCCAGATTTTTTTGTCTTTTTTTCTTCATAATACAAGAATGGTTCTTAAAGCCATAACCAAGGTCATGCACAGGGGGTAAGCAAGGGGCAGAAGTGTAGTCAAAATACACTATATTGCCAAAAGTATTAGGACGCTTGCCTTTACACACACATGAACTTTAATGGCCCCCCAGTCTTAGTCTGCAGGGTTCAATATTGAGTTGGCCCCGCCCTTTGCAGCTCTAACAGCTTCAACTCTTCTGGGAAGGCTGTCCACAAGGCTTAGGAGTTTGACCATTCTTCCAGAAGCGCATTTGTGAGGTCAGGCACTGATGTCGGGATGGGAAGGCCTGGCTCGAAGCCTCTGTTCTAATTCATCCCAAAGGTGTTCTATTGGGTTGAGGTCAGGACTCTGTGCAGGCCAGTCAAGTTCTTCCACCCCAAACTTGCTCATTCATGTGTTTAGGACCTTGCTTTGTGCACTGGTGCGTAGTCATGTTGGAACAAGAACATGGAATTGTCCCCTTCCCAAGACCTTTAACATAGAGTTGTTCCTTTCCCATGGCCTTTAATATGGAGTTGCCCCTTCCCATGGGCTTTATGATTGTCAGGGTCCTGTCCACGGCAGAAGTTCTGGAAGATCTGGCATTTCTGCCACTACTCTGCATGGTCGCAGAAGGACACATCAGCCTCAGTTTGGTGCCAGACTGCCTTTATAAGGAGGCTCATCACTTCCTCAAGTTGCTGGATGATCTCTAGCTCCCCGTGCCCTGTTCCTGTTTCCTGTGACTTTGACCCACGATTTCCTGTTACCGACTCGGCTTGCTCCTTGACCTGTCTACTCTGCCTTACCCCTGATCTGACCTCGGCCTGGCTTACAGATACTCTCTCTCTCTCTCGCTTCTCTGTGTATGACCTCGGCTATCCCATCTGTCTATGTCTGCTCTGATTCCCACCTGGTACCTGACCTTGGCTTGAACCGACTACCCAGTAAGCATCTAAATCCCGGAAGGGCTTGCATACCACGCACAGGGGCCTCCTGTCTGCAGACCTATCTCCTTGCACCAGCTGTGGACTACCAACCAGCACTCCTAGAGGCGACCCGTGCAACTTTAGGCCTGACTCCCACTCTCAGGGGAGTCTGGAACTTAGCCGCAAGATAAGCCCTCTCTCCATTGGCCTCCATCACCAGGTACGTGATAATGATGGAGTTGTCCCCTTTCCAAGGCCTATAATATAAAGTTGTTTGCTTCCCATGGCCTTCAACATGGAGTTGACCCCTTCCCATGGCCTTCAACATGGAGTTGACCCCTTCCCATGGCCTTCAACATGGAGTTGACCCCTTCCCATGGCCTTCAACATGGAGTTGACCCCTTCCCATGGCCTTCAACATGGAGTTGACCCCTTCCCATGGCCTTCAACATGGAGTTGACCCCTTCCCATGGCCTTCAACATGGAGTTGTCTCCTTCCCATAGCCTTTGACATGGAGTTTCCCCCTTCCCATGGCCTTTAACGTGGAATTGTCCCCTTCCCATGGTTTTTAACATGCAGTTGTGCCATTCCCATGGCCTTTAATATGGAGTTGTCCCTTCCCATGGCCTTTAACATGGTGTTGTCCCTTTTCCCATGGCCTTCAGTATAGAGCTGTTCCCTTTCCATGGTCTTTAACATGGAGTTGTCCCATTCTTATGACTTTTAACATGGAGTTGTCCCCTTCCCATGGCCTTTAACATGGAGGTGTCCCTTTTCCATGGCCTTTAATATGGAGTTGTCCTTTACCTGTGGCCTTTAATATGGAGTTGTCCTTTACCCATGGCCTTTAACATGGAGTTTCCCTCTTCCCATGGCCTTTATCATGCAGTTATCTCCTTCCCATGGCCTTTAACATGTAGTTGTCCCTTTTCCCATGGCCTTTAATATAGAGCTGTTCCCTTCCCATGGTCTTTAACACAGACTTGTCCCATTCTTATGACTTTTAACATGGAATTGTCTCCTTCCCATAGCCTTGAACATGGAGTTGTTCCCTTCCCATGGCCTTTAACATGGAGTTGTCCCCTTCCTATGGCCTTTAACATGGAGTTGTCCCTTTTCCATGGCCTTTAATAAGGAGTTGTCCCTTACCCATGGCCTTTAACATGGAGTTTCCCCCTTCCCATGGCCTTTATCATGCAGTTATCTCCTTCTCATGACCTTTAACATGGAGTTGTCCCTCTTCCCATGGCCTTCAATATAGAGCTGTTCCCTTCCCATGATCTTTAACATGGAGTTGTCCCATTCTTATGACTTTTAATATAAAATTGTCTACTTCCAATAGCCTTTAACATGGAGTTGTCCCCTGCCCATGGCCTTTAACATGGAGTTGTCCCTTTTCCCATGACCTTCAATATAGAGCTGTTCCCTTCCCATGGTCTTTAACACGGAGTTGTCCCATTCTTATGGCTTTTAACATGGAATAGCCTTTAACATGCAGTTGTCCCCTTCCCATGACCTTTAATATGCAGTTGTCCCCTTCCTATGGCCTTTAACATGGAGGTGTCCCTTTTCCATGGCCTTTAATATGGAGTTGTCCCTTACCCATGGCCTTTAACATGGAGTTGGCCCCTTCCCATGGCCTTTAACATGGAGTTGGCCCCTTCCCATGGCCTTTAACATGGAGTTGGCCCCTTCCCATGGCCTTTAACATGGAGTTGGCCCCTTCCCATGGCCTTTAACATGGAGTTGGCCCCTTCCCATGGCCTTTAACATGGAGTTGGCCCCTTCCCATGGCCTTTAACATGGAGTTGGCCCCTTCCCATGGCCTTTAACATGGAGTTGGCCCCTTCCCATGGCCTTTAACATGGAGTTGGCCCCTTCCCATGGCCTTTAACATGGAGTTGGCCCCTTCCCATGGCCTTTAACATGGAGTTGGCCCCTTCCCATGGCCTTTAACATGGAGTTGGCCCCTTCCCATGGCCTTTAACATGGAGTTGGCCCCTTCCCATGGCCTTTAACATGGAGTTGGCCCCTTCCCATGGCCTTTAACATGGAGTTGGCCCCTTCCCATGGCCTTTAACATGGAGTTGGCCCCTTCCCATGGCCTTTAACATGGAGTTGGCCCCTTCCCATGGCCTTTAACATGGAGTTGGCCCCTTCCCATGGCCTTTAACATGGAGTTGGCCCCTTCCCATGGCCTTTAACATGGAGTTGGCCCCTTCCCATGGCCTTTAACATGGAGTTGGCCCCTTCCCATGGCCTTTAACATGGAGTTGGCCCCTTCCCATGGCCTTTAACATGGAGTTGGCCCCTTCCCATGGCCTTTAACATGGAGTTGGCCCCTTCCCATGGCCTTTAACATGGAGTTGGCCCCTTCCCATGGCCTTTAACATGGAGTTGGCCCCTTCCCATGGCCTTTAACATGGAGTTGGCCCCTTCCCATGGCCTTTAACATGGAGTTGGCCCCTTCCCATGGCCTTTAACATGGAGTTGGCCCCTTCCCATGGCCTTTAACATGGAGTTGGCCCCTTCCCATGGCCTTTAACATGGAGTTGGCCCCTTCCCATGGCCTTTAACATGGAGTTGGCCCCTTCCCATGGCCTTTAACATGGAGTTGGCCCCTTCCCATGGCCTTTAACATGGAGTTGGCCCCTTCCCATGGCCTTTAACATGGAGTTGGCCCCTTCCCATGGCCTTTAACATGGAGTTGGCCCCTTCCCATGGCCTTTAACATGGAGTTGGCCCCTTCCCATGGCCTTTAACATGGAGTTGGCCCCTTCCCATGGCCTTTAACATGGAGTTGGCCCCTTCCCATGGCCTTTAACATGGAGTTGGCCCCTTCCCATGGCCTTTAACATGGAGTTGGCCCCTTCCCATGGCCTTTAACATGGAGTTGGCCCCTTCCCATGGCCTTTAACATGGAGTTGGCCCCTTCCCATGGCCTTTAACATGGAGTTGGCCCCTTCCCATGGCCTTTAACATGGAGTTGGCCCCTTCCCATGGCCTTTAACATGGAGTTGGCCCCTTCCCATGGCCTTTAACATGGAGTTGGCCCCTTCCCATGGCCTTTAACATGGAGTTGGCCCCTTCCCATGGCCTTTAACATGGAGTTGGCCCCTTCCCATGGCCTTTAACATGGAGTTGGCCCCTTCCCATGGCCTTTAACATGGAGTTGGCCCCTTCCCATGGCCTTTAACATGGAGTTGGCCCCTTCCCATGGCCTTTAACATGGAGTTGGCCCCTTCCCATGGCCTTTAACATGGAGTTGGCCCCTTCCCATGGCCTTTAACATGGAGTTGGCCCCTTCCCATGGCCTTTAACATGGAGTTGGCCCCTTCCCATGGCCTTTAACATGGAGTTGGCCCCTTCCCATGGCCTTTAACATGGAGTTGGCCCCTTCCCATGGCCTTTAACATGGAGTTGGCCCCTTCCCATGGCCTTTAACATGGAGTTGGCCCCTTCCCATGGCCTTTAACATGGAGTTGGCCCCTTCCCATGGCCTTTAACATGGAGTTGGCCCCTTCCCATGGCCTTTAACATGGAGTTGGCCCCTTCCCATGGCCTTTAACATGGAGTTGGCCCCTTCCCATGGCCTTTAACATGGAGTTGGCCCCTTCCCATGGCCTTTAACATGGAGTTGGCCCCTTCCCATGGCCTTTAACATGGAGTTGCCCACTTCCCATGGCCATTTTGACCATTTGTGAAGTCAGGTACTGATGTTGGATGAGAACACCTGGCTCATAATTGACATTCCAATTCATTGCAAAGGTGTTCAGTAGGGGTGAGGTCAGGACTCTATGCAGAACACTCCAGTATCTCCACACCAAACTGGTCACACCATATCTTTATTGAGCTGCATTTGTACAAAGCAAAGTAATCATGCTGGCACAGAAAAGGTTCTTCAAGAAACACCAATCCAGAAGATTGGAAGAGTATAAATGTCTACAATGTCTTTGTATGTTGTGGTAATAACAGTATCCTTCACTAGAGATACCTGAACTCATCATCATTTGGAGGGGTTTCCTCATGCTTTTGATTATACAGTATAGTGTACATGGAAAAAGTGTTCACTATAGACTGTATGCACTGTACACTAGTTACATCAATGCATGCTTAATAAGTAAGTCACAATTCTAATCAAGAAAGTGAATACATCTGTACAATACTATGGGAAGAAAGCAAAGTATCTGCAGAATAAAAAAATATTGTGAAATTTCACACAGATATAAACTACATAAAAGTAACTCTGCAATCATTAATACATTATTAGTATTATTTAATATTTTATTTGCAGCCGTATAAATCAGGTCTCCTGGCTACCAGACAGGGCTGTATATGTTGCAAAGCTGTGTAAATGTCAAGACTGAATGAATAAATATAGAAATCCTTTGGAGACTCTCTTATTTTTATTTCATCTGTGATTTAGCTGTTTACCTGGAATACATCCTTAAAGGGTAACTCCACTATTGAAGAAAAAATATAGCAAATTAAAAAAACAAGTCTTGTAATTTAATATTATACAGAAATGTCCTCTTCATTTCAGTCTGCAGCTGTGATTTACTGTAACATTCAATGCAATATAGCAACCTTAGAGTGTTATGTACATGGTGTACAGAATGCTTCCAGAAATGTCATTTCCTGCTCGTGTGATTGGCTTCCTGATTTTCCCAGAAGTCTTCAGTAAGATGCAAGAGAGTTTTTAGGCATTCCCTGCAACAGGAATTTCAGTTTTGGTGAGATACTCCCCAGGGGTTGATTACTTCTAAAGGGATGCAGACACTGCAACTTTCCTAATCAGAACACGGAGAGTGCACCAGGTGACTATAATGAATGGTGATTATAATGAACCAGACCCTCCCATTTACAATCCGACTGTAGTCATTCATGTGAAATGAACAGCTATTTCTTCAGAGCAACAAGATAGGAATTCACTACAAAGTTTGCTAACATTCCTGCAATGTACATTGATCACCCAGAAGGGCTTGTTTTTTTCTCAACAAGAGTGGAAACTAAGATGCTGGGGAACTAGCTGGCTTATTGTTTGTTTCATTTAAATCTGTGACAGATTTAGTTCTTATATTCTGTGATTAACGTTTTTTAATGAGTATTTAATGCTACCTTGAGGCTTTTTAGAGCTTGTTCTTTAGTTATCCTAGACCAGTCATTTGGGACATTAGCGGGTTTGGCGCTGCATATATTTGCAAGAGATTCATTGAACTCTGTAAAAATAAACTTCCAGTAATCAGAGCCATTAGCAGTTGTGTCGGTGTAAATAGCCCAGTCTGGGTAAATCATCTGGTAATCCTTGTAAGGATGGGACTGCGAGTTGGTGTCAGCATTTCTGAAACTCCTATTGGAGATGACATTTGTAGAACATATTGAATGGTCCAGAGCCCCTGTCTGCTCATCTTTGTGTTTGGCTAATCCTCTTGGTCGATGTATTGAGGCAAAATGCTCTTTGTGGTCAGCCCCTCCGGCCTCACAGGGGGCTTTACAGAAGGGACACTGCTTGCCACATCCAATCACCTTCTTGACCAGTTCCTCCTGAGGCTTCAAATTCAGCTGTGAAAGTACAGAATTGTTAGTTGCTGAGCTAATTTCCATTTGTAGTTCTTTCAGTAAGTCTGGAAGATATGCCTCAATGTCATTAATGAACTTTCCTACATCCACTTCACTTTGGAAAGAGACAACCTTTAAATTATTCTGAGAAATTACCAGATCTTCTTTCAAAATATTGCAAAATTTGGCAAAAAACGTTGACACATTACTGACTTGAACAGTACCTAAGTTCTTCAGAGCCAGAAATATTGTCTCAGTCAGTGATTGTAAGATGCCTAATTGCAAATATTGAACATATCTTTGTTCATTATAATGTTTAAGAATGTATTGGGAAATCCATTCTTCAACAAAATGTTCATAATCATTGATGTAATTTATGTATTGTTCACATGATTTATTTTGCAGTAACTCTTCCAGCAACACATTCTGAAATACAGTATGACTCTTGAATTCCAATGGCCCTCCTTTCTGCAAAATCGTTTCCACTAGCTTCTTTCCTAGATGTCTGTTGATGTGATCAATAATTGCCGGCTTCAAACACAGTTCACAAAATTGTTCGGCTCGTCGTTGACATTCATTTCTTTTCTCAAACATACTTTGGAAAATAGAAAAGTATTCAGGTTTCAGCATCTCTAAACAGCTTCTGGGGTCATTTCTTTGGACAAAGTCATTGTGCATCTTCTGAAATTTGGGAGCAGCACTTCCTAAAATGTGAAGCTTTAGATCCAATTTGAATTCTTTGGGAATACTGACATGCTTAACATCTTGGCTGTTCAACCTTCTATTTGTGATTTTTAGCACTTCTTGAGACAACATTTCATTGAAGTTTTCTCTGGTTTTAGTACAATTAGAGACATAATGATTGCATTCATGGAGTAAAGAGGACGTCAGACCATGTATGAGATTCAGCTCTTTTCTAGTTTTGCTGAAATGGTGCTTTTGATTAACCACAAACTTCTTTTTATATTCATCAAGGCTTTTGAGATCACGCAGCTTTTTGAGAGCATGGCCATCATTTTTCATATCATGTTTCAGCTGCTGAATGATGATTTGTTCAATATTCTGTGTATCCAGTTTACTTAGCTGTAATTTATCTAAAGTACTTTTCCACATCACCTCAAATTCTCTATTTAGTTCCTCGGGTCTAATATTTTTGTTCCTTTGTTTTTTTTCCATTATTTCTGCTACTATGGCCTCAATTGTATTGATATATTGCGCTTGCAAAACTTGTGTTTCACATTTTTCTCTTTGGATGTGCATTGTTTTCTCACACTTGGCAATCAGAGTATTTTCTAGCTCTTTTCTAAGGTAGTTCACACTCCTGAAAAAGTCTCCTCTGAACATGTCCAAGAGATGAGCCTTGTCACAGCCATGTTCAAAGTAATTTGTAAGTGAGCATGACATGATTTTTTCCTCCTTATCCAACAGCTGATACATGTCATCTATTATTTGGTTCCAGGTTTCTCCCCCAAGTTTATCAGATGGTAGATTATAGATTAAAGTCTCAGTTTTTATCATCCAATGATGAGCATTTTTCTGGAATATCCATTCCCAGTCTGAGTACTCTATGCAGAGCTGGTTGTAGGCTTCGGTCACCAATCGATTTCTGAAGCTGAACACAAATTTCTCATGTTTCACAGCATTCCACAAGCTTTTTAACCATTCAGCGAACTCCGTGATTGTTTGTGGTTTTCCAGGCATTGATTTTAGAGATTCAATTATTGATATTTTTAAATCTTTTATATTCTCACTGTAACCTATGTTTATTGAAGCCATAGGGGGTATGCCATGCCACAGACCAGGGATGTACCAAGAGTGTTTTTCTAAGTCACAGTAAATAATGTCAGAAAAGTTAGCTATACCAGTTCGCTTCTCCATTTTTGCTGCAATTTTAGTCAGTTCATTAAGCTGTTCAAGAAATTTCTGTCGGGCTATTTGGTTTTTCACATGAGCGGACACATCACTCACATTCTGGTGTACAAAATGGCAGCTTGGTTTCTTTCCTACTTCCTTCATCCTCAGAAATGCATGAACTACAATTTGCAAAATGTCTTTCATCTCTTCTGTATTTTCCATGGCCATATTGATGATGGTGATGTCGCTCAACCCCACCACCACTGTTGCAATCTCATTATCGTGTTCATAGCTGCCATCAAGGGAAGCCAGTTCCATAGACTTGAGCCCCTCTGTGTCAATAACCAAGATGAACTGACAGCCCAGAATCTCTTGGAAATCCCTGTCTACATTCAGAAGGGTCATGAAGGCTCCCCTTGTACATCGCCCACTGGCCACTGGAAGCTCCAAACCAAACATGGTGTTTAGAAGGGTTGATTTCCCCGTACTCTGCACTCCCAGGACAGTTATCACTCTTATTCTACTTTGCCCTCCTGTCCTAATATCTAGTTCTTTTAGAACATCAGTTATCCAAAGCAAGGGAATGTTAGAAGCATCTCCATCTATCAGCTCTAATGGAAACCCGTCAAATAGCATATCTGAAGCTATTTTGGGAAGGTCTCTATATATATCATCTGTGTATTCACCTCTTTCTTTCAAGAACTTTGCTGCTTCATAAAACTGCCCCAGCTCACGCATGAAGTGCTCAGTGCCTAAACTGCTATTGGCTATCCTTTGGTCTATGTTTTTTAGCTCACTTGCATTTTTAGATAAATCCGTGAATATTTTTTTGTACTCCGCTTGCAACATTGAAAGATTATTTCTTCCAGCTTTGTCAAGATGAATTGACAGCCATTTCATGAACAGCTGTTTCTCTGTAGGAGATGGCTTTGTCATTGCTTCTATAAACATTTGAAAGATTGGAGGAATTTTTTGGTAACTTTGCTCCCTTCGAAGATGATGTATTTCTTTTTGGAGCTGCAATTTATATTCCTCTGGATCTTTATCACCGAGTTCTCTCATTCTGCACAATTCCTTCTCTGCTTTGGTCAGTTGCCCCCAGAGGTCCCCTTGTAGTTTCATTGTCTCCTTCTTAAATTGTGCTATATCCTTAATCTTATCTGTAATATTCGTAGCTTTTGTTTTTGCTGATTTATTCAAGGAAGAGTCCTCATCCACTGAAATTTGGTTTTCATACGCCTGAACTTTGCTGCTTATCAGACTGTCCGCAATTTCATGCAAACTTAAAATCTTTGTGTTGTTTGTAAGAAAAGCTTTCATTGTTGACTGCAGTTTCAGTACAACCTGTGAGTCATTCATATTTTTATTTTTAATGATCACATTCATTTTCTTCAGTTTTAGATCTTCTGATAACTTGCCTAGGAATCTCAGTGTGTCTTCTCCTGGTTTTACATCTCTTACATTAATAATAAAGAAGTATTGTGTGTCTCTTTTTTCTGATAAGCCAGAAAGCAGTTTATATTGTTCTTCATTTATGTTCTCAACAAATATGAAAATGGCTGTTGATATGGATAACAAGAACTGGAACTGTTGTTTGTGAGATTCCAGTTTTCCCCGAAGATTGGTGACTGCTATGGGTTCATTGAAAACATCTGTAGATTCCTGCCCAGATGGAAAGTACCAGCTTATCTCCACCAGTCCGTCTGAACTCCTCTTTGTTATGCTCCCACCATCCATATCTCTGTGTACAAAGAAGTTTTGAATCTGTTGGGTGGGACTAAGAACCTGATTGAGAATTTTAGACTTTGACAAGCCACATGAACCCAATCCAATAAAAGAGAAGAAAGGCATAGAAATATTTACCAGGTTGTCCTCTATAAATCCTTTTGTATCTGCTAATAACTGAGGTCTCCACCGCTTTACGATGTCCCTCATTGCCCACAGCATGAAGGTCCAGAGTGGCCCATCACCAGCAGGGAGCAACAGAGGGATGGCAAACTGACACATGGCCATTTTTGTTGTAATTATCTGCTGTGAAATGTAACTTTTACAAAAGTTATTTAAAATGCCACACAGAGTATCAAGAGGATTTAAAGCATGAAATAACTCATTGCCATCATTCTCAAAATCAGTGCCTACTGCTGATTGCAAGTCCATTTCAACAGGATTTTTACTCCTAGCCATTACATCCAAGGCCATTAGTCTCTTGAGATATTGAAACTCAGTCTTAGGAGCTGGTGTACTGCAGCTTTCACTGCTGATCATTCGGACATCGTATAAAAGATCTGAAAAATGGAAGCAAGAGAGAGTCATGAAAAGCAGTACCAGAAATTACTTGAGAATGTGTGAGTGCATTAATACATGATATAACTGATAAAATATTCTTAAAGTGTTACTAAACCCACAACAGTACAATCAGTCTGTAGATGCAGTAAAGCATGCTTGTTATACTCACTGTGTAGGGGTTAATCCTCCACATTGTGTAAAACACTGTTGGATCCTGTCATCTCTGATCCTCCCCTTCTTCCAGTGTCCCCCTCTTATCTCCTGATAAGACATATTGTGTGGAGACATTGCACATGCTCAGTTTGGTGGGTATTGCTAGAGAGGTTTTTTTTTTTGGGGGGGGGGGGTGCATGTGATCAACACAGAGCCAATCAGAACTGTCCAAACAGAGGTCAGGGGTTCTATATCCTCCTAGAAAATACTCCTCCTACAAGCATAAACCAGTGTTCTGCTGGACACTGGTAGAAGTCACAGGACTGCTGTATACTGCTGATGAGAAAAGGGATTTAGCAGTTTGTATTTACTTAAATAATTGCATTTCCATGTTCTGTGTACTGTGGGAGAGCAGATATAGTGAATGTGGGGTCCGGGGAGAGCAGATATGGTGAATGTGGGGTCCGGGGAGAGCAGATATAGTAAATGCGGGGTCCGAGGAGAGCAGATATAGTGAATGCAGGGTCCGGGGAAAGCGGATATAGTGAATGCAGGGTCCGGGGAGAGCGGATATAGTGAATGCAGGGTCCAGGGAGAGCGGATATAGTGAATGCAGGGTCCAGGGAGAGCAGATATAGTGAATGCGGGGTCCGGGGAGAGAGGATATGGTGAATGCGGGGTCCAGGGAGAGCGGATTTAGTGAATGTGGGGTCCGGGGAGAGAGGATATAGTGAATGCGGGGTCCAGGGAGAGCGGATATAGTGAATGCAGGGTCCGGGGAGAGCAGATATGGTGAATGCAGGGTCTTGGAAGACCCGATATAGTGAATGCAGGGTCCGGGGAGACCAGATATAGTGAATGAGGGGTCTGGGGAGAGCAGATTTAGCGAATGCAGGGTCCGGGGAGAGCGGATATAGCGAATGCGGGGTCCGGGGAGAGCGGATATAGTGAATGCAGAATCCAGGGGACCAGATATAGTAAATGCGGGGTCCGGGGAGAGCGGATATAGTGAATGCGGGGTCCGGGGATAGCGGATATAGTGAATGCGGGGTCTGGGGAGAGCGGATATAGTGAATGCGGGGTCCGGGGAGAGTGGATATAGTGAATGCAGGATCCGTGGAGAGTGGATATAGTGAATGCAGGGTCCGGGAAGAGCGGATATAGCGAATGCGGGGTCCGGGGAGAGCGGATATAATGAATGCAGAATCCAGGGGACCAGATATAGTAAATGAGGGGTCCAGGGAGAGCGGATATAGTGAATGCGGGGTCTGGGGAGAGTGGATATAGTGAATGCAGGGTCCAGGGAGTGCGGATATAGTGAATGCAGGGTCCGGGGAGAGCGGATATAGTGAATGCGGGGTCCGGGGAGAGCGGATATAGTAAATGCGGGGTCCAGGGAGAGCGGATATAGTGAATGCGGGGTCATGGGTTTAATAACACTTTAACTAGATTAAAACAAAACTACATTAAAATAAGAGTAATAGATGCCAGAAGGTTTTAGCTGGTTGTTAAATAAGAAAGTGGATCCCACTGTCTAGGATCTTGTGTTCTTGGATCATATCCATATTATTGTGTGGCTAAGCCAAGTATTGTGTTGTTTTCTCCCACAATACTTTTAACGTAAAGGAAAGTTACACTGCAATTGCATGAGTCTAGGATACAATTTCTGACCTCTGCTTTTGAAGGCCCCAGTTTCAGGGCCTGGATCTGCACCTGAGACCTCTACTGTGTCTGACAGTAACACTTTTTGCTGAGCCACTGGAGATGCTGGACAGCACCCATTGGATCTGTCAAACCAGGGATGTCCAACTTTTTGACTTTCCAGGGCTGCACTGGAAGTAGAAGAATTGTATTGGGCCGCATTTAAAATAAACTAACAATAAGGATAGCCGATGAGCAGAAAAAGTTGGGCAGATCACTATAAAAGTAAAAGAGGGCAACATAAAACGAGTGCAATATTTGACACTGTAACAAATACTCAGATTGGTGGAGTGTTGAGATAAACGATCCATTGAAATTACGCTATGGGAGGCATCATCCATATGTGACAACAAAGACCAATAGGACTTTAATTATGCCTCCAGTATTGAAAATGACAGCTGATTAAAATGACTTATGCTCTTTTATTCATACAAAAAAAATGTCATAAAAAGGCCAAAGGACTAATACATTTTTTGTATTAATAAAACAACATAAGTCATTTTAATCAGCTGTCATTTTCAATACTGGAGGCATAATTAAAGTCCCATTGTTTTCACATATGGATGATGCCCTCCCATAATGCAATTTCAATGGACCATTGATCAATGACACTCCACTTATGTCAGTATTTTCATGAAATCTGGGGGGATGGAGCCCACCCCATTCCCCCCAGCACCCACATGTGACACTTACTTGACAAAAATCCCTCCTGTGTGCTGCCGGTATTATAGCAAACATGGCATTCCCAGCATCCCTCCTGATGTGCCTGGGCCCTGCTTGTCTGTGCTGACCATGGCATGTGTGCTGTACCAGACATAGCCTACCTGACATTCCTCCGGACTTTCTGTTTACAATTTCCTGTTGGGGCGCATGCAGAGCCCCATTGGGCTGCATGCGGCCTGCGAGATGTAGGTAGGACATTCCTGAGTTAGACAATCTTGTTTTGTCTTTCATGAACTTTGAAGCTCATCCCAAGAACTTCCTGATGTAAGCCAAATCTCTGTACTTCTTGTTTGCCAGAATTTTGTGCTCTCTCCAGCCTATATCTCCTCTTGAGACTCCTTTTGTCATAGGTATCTTTGCTACCATTTGTTGCTAGCCTTTGGCATGTTCCTTGACTATGCTTTGGCTTAATCCAAACCTACAGCCAATAACAACCAAACTTTGACTTGTTTCTGCCGGACAAGGGGAAAGAGCATTTGGGTGGGAAATTGACTTGGTCTATTCTCAAGACTGCTAACCTTTACAGTAGCAGCCACTGGATCCCCTTGCTCAGGGAAAGCCCTCAGTAAAGATGGATAAGAAAATGATCATCTGGGGTCTGGGGTGGTACCAGGAAAGGCTGGGGAGCTCTTCTAAAAGAGAAATATCCTATATTGGACTTGTACATAGTCACCAGGAAGGAGTCCTCTGTTTACAGTTCCTTGAGCATCCCATGTGTCCTTCAACCCCATCCAAGTTTATTACCTTTAATATAATGGAAAAAAAAAAACAAGTTCAAGGACTGTTTACTGTCTCTGGAGTGCAAGTCTGAGGAAATGCTTATTGTCTGGCTGTGCAGGACTCTAGGGGGACCGAAATCTTTAGCAACTCCTAAGGGGTAGTGCTACATATAAATACAGGAAATATGCTGTTTTTTTCTACTTAGTTTGTTCAATAGATCTCTCTCTCTCTCTTGATCTTTCCGCTTTCATTCTTTTACCCCACCCCTCTTTCCCTCTCATCTCTTCCTGTCTACACATAAATTCCCATCTAAAAACATGTACTACAGCTTTCATTAATGAAAAGTGGAATGAAAAGTGCTCTATGATTGGAGGACTGAATAGAGAATGAAAGAAAATTTCCACCTCCTCTATTCATAGATTACTTTTCATAAATAGAAACTGTAGTACATTTTCTTTGAATGGAGGAGGGGGTAGAAAGGGCGGGCAAAGTCGGCACTCCTTTAGTGACTGCAAGAAGTCCCTGGGCTCTATTAACCTTCCACAGAATCAGAAGATTATGGCTTCAGAGTATAAAGGAGGGACAGACAACAGAGGATTTTAGCTATGACAGCCAGCACCAACACAGGGTACACTTTGTATAAAAAACTAAACGTAGGCTTTAAATGAAAGTGGAAGAGTTATGACTGCCATATACAGTATGTAATTATTTCATCATTCATTAACAATTTCATCCATGAGAGGATTGAATCTTTCAAAAAATGATTGCAGATGGATGGTTCCATTCTAGTTTTTACCTTTAATGTTCCCATGTTCAGTTTCTTGTTGTTTAATTCCAGTGGGACATAAATCTGTAACAGATGTAAGAAATAACAGTTAGTTTTTCAAATTAAAACATATATGATAAACTCTAAAATACTTTCACAATGCATTTTACCCAGTGTATGCTCCTATGGTCTTTAAGGACTGTGCTCAGGGAAGTTCACATTTAAAAACAGAAGACACGTCAGTTATTCAACCATTGAAGGACATAAAATAACCAAATAACCAAGTTTTCATAAATATTATGCACAATTCTACATCAGTTAGCCTCATTAGGGAAAGTTCCATGTTATTATACAGTGGGGCAAAAAAGTATTTAGTCAGCCACCAATTGTGCAAGTTCTCCCACTTACAAAGATGAGAGAGGCCTGTAATTGGCATCATAGGTAGACCTCAAATGAGAAAAAAATCCAGACAATCACATTGGCTGATTTGGAAAGAATTTATTTGCAAATTATGGTGGAAAATAAGTATTTGGTCAATATCAAAAGTTCATCTCAATACTTTGTTATATATCCTTTGTTGGCAATGACAGAGGTCAGACATTTCCTGTAAGTCTTCACAAGGTTGGCACACACTGTTGCTGATATGTTGGCCCATCCTCCATGCAGATCTCCTCTAGAGCAGTGATGTTTTGGGGCTGTCACTGGGCAACACAGACTTTTAACTCCCTCCAAAGGTTTTCTATGGGGTTGAGATCTGGAGACTGGCTAGGCCACTCCAGGACCTTAAAATGCTTCTTACGAAGCCACTCCTTTGTTGCCCGCGCGGTATGTTTGGGATCATTGTCATGTTGGAAGACCCAGCCACGTTTCATCCACAATGCCCTTGCTGATGGAAGGAGGTTTGCACTCAAAATCTCACGATACATGGCCCCATTCATTTTGTCCTGTACATGGATCTGTCGCCTGGTCACTTTGCGGAGAAACAGCCCCAAAGCATGATGTTGCCACCCCCATGCTTCACAGTAGGTATGGTGTTCTTTGGATGCAACTCAGCATTCTCTCTCCTCCAAACATGACGAGTTGTGTTTCTACCAAACAGTTCTATTTTGGTTTCATCTGACCATGTAACATTCTCCCAATCCTCTTCTGGATCATCCAAATGCTCTCTAGCAAACTTCAGATGGGCCCGGACATGTACTGGCTTAAGCAGGGGGACACGTCTGGCACTGCAGGATCTGAGTCCCTGGTGGCGTAGTGTGTTACTGATGGTCGCCTTTGTTACGTTGGTCCCAGCTCTCTGCAGGTCATTCACTAGGTCGCCCCGTGTGGTCCTGGGATTTTTGCTCACCGTTCTTGTGATCATTTTGACCCCACGGGGTGAGATCTTGCGTGGAGCCCCAGATCGAGGGAGATTATCAGTGGTCTTGTATGTCTTCCATTTTCTAATTATTGCTCCCACAGTTCATTTGTTCACACCAAGCTGCTTGCCTATTGCAGATTCAGTCTTCCCAGCCTGGTGCAGGTCTACAATTTTGTTTCTGGTGTCCTTCGACAGCTCTTTGGTCTTCACCATAGTGGAGTTTGGAGTGTGACTGTCAGGGCTCCCAGGTGTGACCAGAGATGTGTGACTGACGCAGGGAAACGCAGACCTCAGATATGTTATAAACAATATAATTTATTAACACTAACAATACTAACATAAACGCAGTGCAATACTAAAACATAATACAGTGCAAACAAACCAAACCAACCACCCACAGATAACAGTACATACAAGCAAGCGTCGTCAGGCAGGCCGGGTCAATATCAATAGGGCAGGTAGGTACAGGGGGAGCAAGCGGAGATTGGTCAGGGTCACAAGCCAGGGATCAGAACAGGTAGCAAGCAGCGTGGTACAGAGGGTCAGACAGAGGGATGGTCAGGAGCGAGCCGGGATCAGAGCAGGAGAAGTCAGCAGCGGTTCAGAAACAGGATGCAGGACAGAAACAGGATGCAGGGCCCAGGACAAACACACACCAAGGCAGAGTCTGTGGGTCTGGCCATCCCTTAAATACCCCAGCATAAACAGTTACAGGTGTTAGCTGGCTGCAAAGTTGAGTCTCTGATTGCTGGGAACACCCGCTGGCCAGCCCTGGTACTGCAGATCAAAAGGCAGGTGAGTCCCACCATAGCTGGCCAGTCCATTCCTGACAGTGACTGTTTGAGGTTGTGGACAGGTGTCTTTTATACTGATAACAAGTTCAAACAGGTGCCATTGATACAGGTAATGAGTGCAGGACAGAGGAGCCTCTTAAAGAAGAAGGTACAGGTCTGTGAGAGCCAGAAATCTTGCTTGTTTGTAGGTGACCAAATACTTATTTTCCACCATAATTTGCAAATAAATTCTTTCCAGATCAGCCAATGTGATTGTCTGGATTTGTTTTCTCATTTTGTCTCCAATAGCTGAGGTCTACCTATGATGCCAATTACAGGCCTCTCTCATCTTTTTAAGTGGGAGAACTTGCACAATTGGTGGCTGACTAAAGACTTTTTTGCCCCACTGTATATGATCTTACACACTATAAACTTAGTCCTTTCAAACAGTTTTTTCAGTTGAACTCTGTTGAGCTTTAATGGTAGATGTTGTTGAACAAATTCATCCACTGGCTTCTTACATCCTCTGGCTGCATGACCTCACCAACCTAATCTTGTGGGTGCAGTTTGAAGGGCCAGACTCCTTACAAGGGGTTGGAGCCTGCTCAGTCAGGAGGAGAGGAGGAAGTAGGAGTCGGGTGGAAGAGTGGAGTGAGGAGGATGTGAGGCTGGAGGAGGGCTGCCAGGAGGCCTGCTGGGTTGGGGCCGGCCTGTGAGCCTTGTTCTGGAGAGGTGGAAAGTTCAGGACTCACTGGTCCCCTTGGAGAGGATCCCCTGTGTTGCAGGTGGAAGCCGTCCAGCTGTCAAGCCTGGTAACAGTAGTCATCCACAAGCTGTGCAGGAGAGGACCTGAGTGAGTACACCTGCACCCTCTGGGAATATAGGGGAAGGAGCACTCTGGTGGGAAACCAAATTAGCTCTCTTCTAGTGACTGTATACCTCCAACAGGGAACAGGAGCCAAATCCCCTGCTCAGGAAGAGAAAGGACTACCTACAGACTGCTGGGTGGAAGAGAAGTTCATCTGGGGTACTAAAAGTGGATCTGCTGGCTAGCACTCCAACAGTGACTGTGAGAAGTCTTAAACGGGAAGTGTACATAGTTCAGGAAGTTGTCCTCAAAAATCAGTTCTATTGGTATTGGGCATCCTACACACCCCTATACCCCATCCAAGTTCAGTCTCCTAAATAAAACAAAGAAAACCAATGCTCAATGTCTGATTTCCTGTCTATGGATGCATGGTGTAAGAAAATGCTAAAGGACTGGCAGTGCAGGACTACAGGGGGACCCAAACAACTAAAAATTAATCAGAAACCCCCAAGGGATAGTGCTACAACCGTGCTTACTTCCAAATTAAATTTCCACTTATCTTGGTGATTAAGATGAAACAAAGTGAACATTCACGTCGCAAAGAATACTCAACCATGTGGGAAATTTTGAAAAAGTAACAGGAATTTTGCTTTCACATGATTAGATAGTTGAGTTGAACTTCTGATTGCCTAGGCATTCGGAGTGGAAGTGGAAGCGGGTACCTGTCAAAATTGGGTATTTGCTCTCCAAAGGTGCCAAATCATCATGGGGAATGGGGGATCAGTGCTTAAAGTGGAACTTCCCCTTTTGGGTGGAGCTCCGCTTGAAGTTATTACAACCTGAGCCTGCCACTGACCACCAAGTCTAGGGCTTATTTTGCTTGTAGTGTAAGTCCACACACTGGTGTCAGTAATAGTGACAATTCATCACATTTACCTATGCAGGTGAATCTCTGAGCTCCTGCAAGTTGCACAAATTGATATGCTAAACTCAGGTTTTGCTGCATAAAGTTGCAACTGTTCTTATAGTTGTTGCTGCCTGCCCTCCACCAGCCAATTCTACTCCAACCCCCAGTATGCATGGCAATTAGGTTCATGATTATTATCATAAATAGGTCCACCTAGGGTGTCAAATTTACTATGTATGCTACTGGGGGCAACACAGTGGCTAAATGGATAGGACTTGCATCTGGAAGCACTACGGTCATTGGTTGAATGCCAGCCACGGCACCACCTGCCTAGAGTTTGCATGTTCTCCCTGTGGCTGCATGGGTTTCCTTCGGGCACTCTGGTTTCTTCCCACACTCCAAAGACATGCTGGTAGGTTAACTGGATCCTGTCTAAATTGGCCCGAGTACATGTACAGTTGTGTTCAAAATAATAGCAGTCAGACATCACTAACTGGATCAATCACTGTTTTTGGTAGAAATGATATTTCTACATGGCAGATAATTTCCTAGCAGGTGTAGTAGAGTCATAGAAATCCAACAGACCCAACAGTCATGACATGCATGCTGCTGATTCTGTGTCATTGAATCACTCATTGAAAGGGGTGTGTTCAAAATAATAGCAGTGTGGAGTTCTATTAGTGAGGTCATTCATTCTTTGAAAAACAGGTGGCAATTATTGCCCTTATTGAAGGAAGGAAGGCAGCAAATGTTATACATGCTGGTTACAGTGCATTTCTCTCTGAAATTCTGAGGAAAATGGGTCGTTCCAGACATTGTTTAGAAGAACAGCGTACCTTGATCTTCACTTTTTGTTCACATGGGAAGAGATATAGACTCCTCAACTCATGGACCTCCTGCTTACCCCCCCTCCCTCCCTTATACCCACCCCCCCACCACTCCAGCTCCCACATCCCAATCTCCCCCCTTCCCTCCCACCCAACCTCCCCCCTTCCTAACTTACTTTTAAAAACCCCTTGGCCTATATATTACCATGGAATCTGATGTGAGGCTCCCCCACTAATGATTCCTAATATGGGGTATGGCTCTGAACATGAATGCCTACTTCTACCTCAGCATAGGGTTTTAAAATATTTATTTATTTTATATTTATTTTATATTAGACTCCCGCCATCTCTACTTATTTTCCCTAATGCCTTCCCATAGCCTTCCTATACGCGGGTGGGGTGGAGGGAGAGAGAGGAGAAGGAAAAAAAGTAGGGGCGAAGGGTGGAACAATTTGGTCCCCACGGCCCCAACTCTCTCTCACACCATACTCCCCACCCTCCCACCCCAGTCCAATCTATCTTTTCTTTTTATTTACTGAGTGCCATTTCTCTTTTTCAACCTTGCATTTTCATTAGACACCTCTGACCACCCCATAATGTCCACATTCTGCAGTTCACAAAAGTCACTAAGTTCTTCTGGTGTAAGGGAATTCCTGTACCGCAACTGGCTAATAGAAATGAGCATAGGCTCGCGCATGCGCGCAGGGTACACATATGCGGGAGCATGCCCACTATTTCTGGCACCAGACAGACTATTTAAAGAAGGCTCTTACTCTCTGTCAGTGCTGACTGATCTTCAGCTAACTTCCTGTTTCCTGCTGGATCCTGTGTGTATCCGGTACTGACCCGGCTTGCCATTGACCTGCTCTTGGATCCTGTTTATGCTTCTGCTCATCAGTTTCTGATTCTGGTTTCCTCCTGACCACGTTCCTGTCTGATGTTTCGGTACCTCATCGCCTGCTCGTTGCTGACCCTGGCTATTACTCTGACTACGCTTCCGGTTCCAGTTTTGGCTGTACAGTCCTGCCAAGTGTCTGTCCTGGCTGTCATTTCATCAGCTCCGGTTGTCATGATGTGCTTCGGCCTTACGCTTATCAGAAGTTCCAGCGAGCCATGTACCCAGATCTTGCAGTTCCAGTGGAGTGCTTCCTTAACTTCAGCTTGTCGTTCCGGCATCTCCACTTTTCCTGACTGGATGCCCTGTCTAATTTACCGAGGTTACATCACCACAATCAATATCCACAGGCACTCATGTTCCTCCTGTCCCTCGGCACCATCTGTTTCACCTCCAGTGGGGCCTGGGTTGGAGATACAAGAGAGGCTGACCTTGTCAATTCAAACTTCTATCAGCTATGTGACATCTGGGAATCTTAGCTTTGCTGATTTCCCATCTTTCCACCCAATCAGACATGCCAGGAATCCCCAGTTATATTGAATTCTTTTCTCCCTCATCTGGTCCAGTAAAAGGTTTCAACGATCTACTTCTGGCTAATGTCTCAGATAAGATGTCTGCGAAAATTTGCAATTTCATATCTCCATATTTTATTTCTAGGATCTCCCGCAATTTTTTCCATATTCTTTACCTATCTTCATAATGATGGAACCGAACTATTACATCTCTTGGGACGTCTGATGATACTCCTGGCGGGTGTCTTAGTCTATGTATTCTCTCGATCTCCACAGGGTCTGTGGCTAGTCTACCTATCATGGGGTTAAACACTTTCTTTATTCTTTCCCAGAGGAAATCTTCGAATCTTGCGAATCTTCTAGTGGGCCCCTCACTCTTAAGTTATTTCTTCTCTCTCTGTTTTCTTGATCCTCCAATTTCAATGAGAGCTTCTCCTGTTCTCTTCGTATCTATTCCAGCTGTATCTCCAGATCAATTATCTGCTGGGCCCGAGTTTCCATCTTCTCCACTTCTTCTACTCTTGTTAACATTCATCCAAGGTCTTTGTGGATTTCATTTTTCAGAGATAGTTCTAATTTTACAAACATTTCCTTTACAAACTTTTCCTTTTCATACTGAAAAAAAATTCCAGATTCTGATAAGCCTTTTGTCCATAGACCTCTACGACCACCAGGACAGAGTTGTGGTGAAGGCCTCTTCAACATGGGAATAAGGTCCTTTGTTAGATGGATACCTCCTTCCCCTCCAGTAAGACACTCTTCCATTCTGAGGACATGAAACCCCTTAAGAAAACAGTGTGAGCCCCTACCCTAAATTCTATATCAGACCCCAGTCCAAAAGGGTCTACCACTGCCGAACACATTACCCACATATTTCTTAGGAGGGGTTAACTTTCATCACCGTCATCTATTAGACAAAAGGAAAGCAAATCTATATACAGGTATGCACAGTATGTCTCTGTAGTCTATGTATGCCTCTATGTTCTGCTGTTACCTGAACATTCAGGTTGTCTTTGGTCCTCATCTGTTGCCACTCGGAAGACTGTAACAGACACTTCATTAAGATCATGGTCGGAGCCTCTGTTCTTTGCAGGTGATTCATTCTTTTCTTTTACCCTGCAGGTTTCTGAAGAAGACACACGTTAGGGAAAAATCCACATAAAGAAAAAAACAATAATATACACACTTTAAATTCAACATACATTTCCAGGTTCTTTTATTTAAGTGCACTTTCCAACAAAGTTTACTCATTCTGTCTGTTCCCTGCTGAGTTAAACTGAACCTCCTTCTCATTCATCAAATGGATACTTACCGAGTAATGATGGCCACGACCTCCACTGCTTGTTTACACAAGTGTTAAACAAGCATTCACTGACCTCTGTAGATGCAGGCACTGTGTAGCAATTCATTCACAAATTTCACAGGTGAAAAAATGAAGTTGTCCAAGTTAGATCTCAGCACTCTTCCCTCTCCTCTTTCTAGGCACTACTGTTTGTTTGCATTGGTGGTTGCACATCTCCCAACTTTCCCTCATTTACAGCCAAATCCTTTTGTTCCTCTTTCCTCCTTTTCCCTCTTTTTGGTATAATATAAAGATTGCCAAAAGACACTGTCATTTTGACCTACCAAAAATGTTATACAACAATAAAGATTTCATCCAAGTTCTAAATTATTATAATAAACTCAAAAAAGCAATGCTAGCCAATATTGGATAAACATATGAAAAATAAGGTGCAAATATTTAAATATATCACCTGATCAATATAAAGTGCAAGCACAAGAATGAAGTGCATACAATATCCAAAGTGCAAATGAATAAAAGTGCATCAAAGTGCAAATATTAACATACGTGCAAAAATTCAAAAATGTATATCAAATGAGTCCAAATATTAAAATGCTGAAAAAAAAGCAATCCACAAATGTGCTGTCAGGAATGGACTGGCCAGCAATGGTGGGACTCACCTGCCTTATGGGCTGCAGTACCAGGGCTGGCCAGCGGGTGCTCCCAGCAATCAGAGACTCAACCTTGCAGCCAGCAAAACACCTGAAACTGCTTATACTGGTGTATTTAACTGATGGCCAGACCTACAGACTCTGCCTTGGTGTGTGTTTCTCCTGGGCCCTGTATCCTGTTCCTGCTCCATGTTCCTGTTCCTGTCTGATTTGTTGCTGACCCTGCTCTGATCCCTGGCTTTGTCTGACCATTCTCCTGCTCCTGATCCCTGGCTTTGTCTGACCATTCTCCTGCTCCTGATCCCTGGCTTTGTCTGACCATTCTCCTGCTCCTGATCCCTGGCTTTGTCTGACCATTCTCCTGCTCCTGATCCCTGGCTTTGTCTGACCATTCTCCTGCTTAACCCCATACGTTCTGACCTCCTGTTGATAATCCCGGCCTGCCTGACGATGCTTGCATTGTATGTACTGTTATCTGTGGGTGGTTTGGTTTGGTTCGTTTGCACTGTGTATGTTTTAGTATTGCACTGCGTTTATGTATTGTTAGTGTTAATAAATTATATTTATAACATATCTGAAGCCTGCGTTTCCCTGCGTCAGTCACATACCTCTGGTCATACCCTGGAGCCCTGACATGTGCAATCAATCCCTCTTCATATATGAAATAGCGTGGTGAAATCCAACACCAGATACACCATGTTATCTGTCGCCTCTTACCAGAAATGGTGGACTGTCATATTATAAATGGTCAAATGCACCCATGAAACTCCTCCACAAGTACCACCGCCTCAGCATAGAAGCAGAGATCCAACAATGGTAAAAGATGAAAAAAAAACTTCCATGATAAAAAAAGAAAAAAGGGGTTTCACACCATTTATTAAGTCTAAAAAATGAACAAACAATTTCCAGCAATGCTTATTCAAAAGTTTTAAAAGACCATAAAACATATAGCAGGCTGATAGCTCCCAAAGCATTGGAAAAAACATGAACATGACAATGAGGTCACTGGACTCCAATGGCCTCCACAGCAACAGATTTCCATCCAATAGATCACCTTTAAGATGCGGTGGAACGGGAGATTCCCATCATGGATGTGCAGCTGACAAATCTGCAGCAACTGCATGAAACTATCATGGCAATATGGATTGAAATCTCTGAGGAACGTTTCCAACAGCTTGTTGAGTCTATGCTATGAAGAATGAAGGCAAAAGGGGGTCCAACCCGATACTAGCAAGGTGGACCTAATAAAATGGCTGTTGAGTGTGTGTCACATACTGCATATCAAAATAAACGTGGCATGCACCGTATGTCTCTATATTTTGTTGTTACCTGAATATTCAGGTTGTCTTTGCTCCCTGTTTCTTGGTATGTTTGGTATGTCTGAAACTGTAACAGACACTTCATTTAGTTTGGGGTTGGAGCCTCTGTTCGTTGCAAGTGATTCCTTTTTTTTTTTCGCCCTGAAGGCTCCTGTGCAAGAAGACATACAGTACATTAGGGAAACTCTACATAAAGGGATAATATTAATATATACATTTTAAATGTTTGCTGCCCAAGTCAATTCTGACACTTCTCATATATCTCATGTCATGTTGTTGTGTCCTTATTATATGCACATACACAATCTATGGTGCTTGTAGGCCCCCTGGGACGGAGGACCTTGAACATGAATTAAATAGACCAGCACATGGATCCCAATACACCAGCCTGCAACCACTAAATTACCTTGGATGATATATAGGAGTGTGACAGATGTCCTTGCATGTGGGAGTGTCAATGCTCATTATTTTATTGCCTTTATTGGGAGAAGGCACATATACAGTATGAGTCAGTGACCCATGTCCAGGATATTCAGTCCAGTTTTCTATACACTGAAGTAGACGATGGATCAATTTTCGCATGAAGCATACCTGTACTGGATTGAGCAATATCATGCAATATGTGAGGAGATTCCTGTTTGGAGGAATAATTGTATTGTATATTTGGCACATACATAAACATTCAAGAAGCAGGACAGAGGATATATAGAGGAAGAGGAGTGTTTTTTTGTGTTTGTTTTTATATAAATTTTTTGGCCAAATGGTTTAAATATTGTATTAGTGATTTACAAGTAATAAACTGTTGCATTTTACAGAACATATTCAGACATTTATGCAAATATAAGGTGTTTCAGCCAAGTTGTTTTTTTTTTTGCTTGTTTTTATATTTTGGGTTATTTATAGATACATCTTTATGAATATGTTAGAACGTTTAGGGAACCTTGAATTTTTGATTAGACTGTTGGGTTTGTAGATGCACATGTCCATCCTATGGTGAGTGTGGGGGATGAGAAGAATGCTTTTACATTTTTTTTTCAATTACTTTATTATAATTTATTTTTATAACACTTATTTTATTTAATTTACCTTTGTTTCTATGTCAAGGGGGCTAAAAGGCCCTCTATGTGGTAGCATGGCCAGGTGACAACTCCTCTTAATAGGGACATCAAGCCTGTTAGCCCCCCCCAATGTCTCCCCTGCCCTCGTTTGCTTTTAGTCAAGTCCAGATCATGCTTGATTAGCTGTTGTAGCTGGAGCGCAGGAGCGGACTGACAACTCATGGGGCCCCCCGGGCAATAGGGGATCATGGGGCCCCTGTGTCCTTGCCCAAACTCAAAAAAGCCTATGAAAAAGGTACCAGGGGCATCTCATGGGGCCCCCTACTGACCCCAGGCCCGCGAGCAGTGCCCGAGTTTCCAAATGGTCAGTCCGCCCCTGCTGGAGCATGACACTTATGAACCCAGAAGTGATATAATACGCATTGCTTCTTGGATCAATAGTTGCTGTCAAAGTTTCTCCATTTTGCCAGAGGAATAGGAGAGCCTGAGAACTACAGACTGCTTATGTTCTGAGCATTCATCTCTGGGTGTACATTGCACACACTGTAAACCAGGCCCAGACTGGGACAAAACAAAATGACCGGGCACTTTAGACTGTGCAGTCCATTTTGCTAATGTTAATATCAGGGCATTAAGGGGTTAATGATGAGGGCAGTTCAGAAGGGGTCAATGTCAGGCAGAAAGGGGATACTATCTATACACAGAGGTGGGAGAGTGCTGATATCAGGTTTGTTTTATGAAATGATTAGCCCCCCGTGTGCAAGATCATAAATGGGACCCCATTGCTTGATAAAACCAGAACATCATTTGCTTAGTGCAGTGTTTCTCAACTCCAGTCCTCATGGACCCCCAACAGGTCATGTTTTCAGGATTTCCATTATTTTGCACAGGTGATTTGATCAGTTTCACTGCCTTAGTAATTACCACAGCTGTTTCATCTGAGGGAAATCCTGAAAACATGACCTGTTGGGGGTCCATGAGGACTGGAGTTGAGAAACACTGGCTTAGTGCAATGCAGCAGTAAGTGGGCATGGCTTTCATTATGCCAGGGTTTATTTATTTATTTCAGGTACTTCTATAGCGCCGTCAATGTACTCCGCGCTTTACATATATATTGTACATTCCCATCAGTCCCTAACCCTCAAGGGGCGTACAATCTAAGGTCCCTAACTCACATTCATACATACACATACTAGGGCCAGTTTAGACAGGAGCCAATTCACCTACCAGCATGTCTTTAGAGTGTGGGAGGAAACCAGAGTACCCCAAGGAAACCCACACAGGCACAGGGAGAACATGCAAACTCCAGGCAGGTGGTGCTGTGGTTGGGATTCGAACCAACGACACGAGTACTGCCAGGGGGAAGCGCTAACCATTTAGCCGTTGTGCTGTTGCTAGTATTGTAAAAGGCTTGGGACACCTTTGGGCAATTGCAAGAGAGTAGTAATGTGGCATGCAGGGGAGATTTCCTTTCTCCCGGGCTCCAGATGACATCCCACCCCCTCCAGAGATGCCAAACTCTCCCCTACGGCCACCGGTAGCTCAAAATAGAGGATCTCTGTGTGACTGTAAATTGATTTACGCAGATCGTGTTTGATAGGAGCCAGAGACTGGGCAGTGAGACTCCTCAGAAGTGTCTTGCTGAGAGACAATACAAAGGGGGAAAGAGAAGAACCGCACACTTCCAATACAGAGAGAGTCTTTAGGTAGCTGACACTGAGGACATGGGGCCTGGTGGCCCTGGCCCATCAGGCAAATGCCTGGTGAGCCCTATGGCTAGACCAGGCCTGCTGTAAACATAAGTACTGCTTAGTGCTCTGTTAAACCCTGTTCAGCCTGTTATCCACACAACCACAAGTCCAGACTATATAGTGATTCAGTCAAGTCTAATTGTTGGAATACATTATCCATGTATTGTGCAGTGTTTATAAGTTTGTGGCTGCATCTGCTGGTAAACTCTTTTCTCTATATAATACATTTTCTGTTTCCTATCTGCATTTAAATTGGTTCTTAAGGCTTCAATTGTTTTAAGAAAAAATAATAAACATGTTATACTTACTTACTGTGTGCAATGGTTTTTCACAGAGCAGCCCAGATCCTCCTCTTCTCGGGTCCCCTGGCTGTGATTGACAGCAGTGGGAGCTCGCTTCTGTCTCAGCCAATAAGAAGAGGGAGTCCTGGGACAGCCGAGACTCCAATGCACATCGTTGGATGGAGATTGGGCTTAGGTGGGTAATAGGGAAGGCTGGGGAGCTGCTAGAATGCATGAAGGTAAAACACCTTCAGCCTTTAGAACCACTTTAACCAGCAGATACACACATGTGGAATGTGCATTGTCTATTCTGTAGGTCTATATACAGAATTTCTAACACTAATTAAATAAACCTCTCCTGTTTTTATACAAATAGACACTCAAAGTGCCATACAAGACAAAATAATCTCATTGATTAATCTGGACACTCTACATGTATGGGAAATCCTACTGACTCACCTGACACAGGAAGTTGGGAATCATTTGGGAGAGAATTAACAATGCAGAGCTGGGACCTAGGTAGAAGAGACGGTTGTTTGAACAACTGAGCGGCATCTTACATCTGAGTATGTGGTGAGATACCGCTCAGCTACTAAAATACCCCATGAGTTATAGTATGAAGTCACGCGGTATTTTGTTGGCATTGCCTGACAATTAAAAAAAAAACAAAAAACTATGTGGGGTTCCTCCTCCCCCTCCTATCCATACCAAGCCCATCCCATCTGGTATGGATTTTGAGGGGAACCCCCATGCCAAAATCCATACCAGACCCTTTTCTGAGCATGAAGCCCAGCAGGTGAGAAAAGGATCTCTGAACCATACCAGGCCACATGCCCTCAACGTGGGGGGGTGCTCCCCCCTCCAAAGCACCTTGTCCCCATGTTGATGGGGACAAGGGCCTCTTTCCCACAACTGTGGCCTGTGTTTGTGGGGGTCTGCGGGCGGGGGGGGGCTTATTGGAATTTGGAAGCCCCCTTTTACAAGGGGGCTCCCAGATCCCAACCCCCCCTCCCACGTGAACTAGTATGCGGTACATGGTACCGCTACCCGTTCACAAAAAAAAAGTGTAGTGTAAAAAAAGACAGGAGACAGTCTTTGACAAGTCCTTTATTAAAAATAAAGATAGAAAAAAGTCTTATGTTTAACTCACACATGCAGCCCATCCCCATTCCCTGCTTGTCAAGTTTAGTCTGACTCCCCTTTCACTTTACATGGCTACTTATTTGGAAAAGCAACCTGTTTGTCATCCCATATTCTTAATGCTTGCTGGAATCGGACTGAGAAGGAGGATAAGTGCAGGAGAAATCCATTAAAGTGGTAGTAAAGTCTGATTTGGGATTTTTACATTCAGGTAACCTTACAATAAAGCTTACCTGTAGGTAAAATATCTCCTAAATGTGCACCGTTTAGGAGATATTTTCTCTTTTGGCAGCTGGTGACATCACTGGCGCATGCGCTATGAAGTAACGGCATACCTTTGCTATTCCTGTAGAATGCTGTGCCATGGCTGTGATGTGGCTGGAACCCATGATCCCAGAAGGAAGACCAGGTGAAGATGGAAGCCCTGTCAGAGATGACAGCACCCCACTTGAGGGCTTCATTCTAAGGTAAGTATTTTATTATGAGCCAGTATGCAATGCAGACTAGCACATTATGCCATTGCCTTGCAGGGGATTTTTTTTTAATTACAGCAATTTACTAACACTTTAATTGCTCTTCTACAGCCATACCGATAAGCTGTAGACATTGACTTTGTTACATGAAGTGGTTCCATTTTGCTGGGATAGTTGTCTGTTTGGATTGCTGACCCTGGGGCTTGTGTTTAACCACTTTAATACCGGCACTTTCACCCCCTTCCTTCCAAGTCCCGTTTTCATCTTTCAGTGCTGTCCCACTTTGAAAAACACCAGACAGACTATTTAAAGGAAGCTCTTACTCTCTGTCACTGCTGACTGGTCTTCAGCTAACTTCCTGTTTCCTGCTGTATCCTGTGTGTATCCGGTACTGACCCGGCTTGCCATTGACCTGCTCTTGGATCCTATTTATGCTTCTGCTCATCAGTTTCTGATTCTGGTTTCCTCCTGACCTTGTCCCTGTCTGATGTTTCGGTACCTCATCGCCTGCTCGTTGCTGACCCTGGCTATTATTCTGACTACGCTTCCGGTTCCAGTTTTGGCTGTACAGTCCTGCCAAGTGCCTGTCCTGGCTGTCATTTCATCAGCTCCGGTTGTCATGATGTGCTACGGCCTTACGCTTATCAGAAGTTCCAGCGAGCCACGTACCCAGATCTTGCAGTTCCAGTGGAGTGCTTCCTTAACTTCAGCTTGTCGTTCCGGCATCTCCACTTTTCCTGACTGGATGCCCTGTCTAATTTACCGAGGTTACATCACCACAATCAATATCCACAGGCACTCATGTTCCTCCTGTCCCTCGGCACCATCTGTTTCACCTTCAGTGGGGCCTGGGTTGGGGATACAAGAGAGGCTGACCTCGTCAATTCAAACTTCTATCAGGTACGTGACATCTGGGAATCTTAGCTTTGCTGATTTCCCATCTTTCCACCCAATCAGACATGCCAGGAATCCCCAGTTATATTGAATTCTTTTCTCCCTCATCTGGTCCAGTAAAAAGGTTTCAATGATCTCCTTCTGGCTAATGTCTCAGATAAGATGTCTGCGAAAATTTGCAATTTCATATCTCCATATTTTATTTCTAGGATCTCCCGCAATTTTTTCCACATTCTTTACCTATCTTCATAATGATGGAACCGAACTATTACATCTCTTGGGATGTCTGATGATACTCCTGGCGGGCGTCTTAGTCTATGTATTCTCTCGATCTCCACAGGGTCTGTGGCTAGTCTACCTATCATGGGGTTAAACACTTTCTTTATTCTTTCCCAGAGGAAATCTTTGAATCTTGCAAATCTTCTAGCGGGCCCCTCACTCTTAAGTTATTTCTTCTCTCTCTGTTTTCTTGATCCTCCAATTTCAATGAGAGCTTCTCCTGTTCTCTTTGTATCTATTCCAGCTGTATCTCCAGATCAATTATCTGCTGGGCCCGAGTTTCCATCTTCTCCACTTCTTCTACTCTTGTTAACATTCATCCAAGGTCTTTGTGGATTTCATTTTTCAGAGATAGTTCTAATTTTACAAACATTTCCTTTACAAACTTTTCCTTTTCATACTGAAAAAAAATTCCAGATTCTGATAAGCCTTTTGTCCATAGACCTCTACGACCACCAGGACAGAGTTGTGGTGAAGGCCTCTTCAACATGGGAATAAGGTCCTTTGTTAGATGGATACCTCCTTCCCCTCCAGTAAGACACTCTTCCATTCTGAGGACATGAAACCCCTTAAGAAAACAGTGTGAGCCCCTACCCTAAATTCTATATCAGACCCCAGTCCAAAAGGGTCTACCACTGCCAAACACATTACCCACATATTTCTTAGGAGGGGTTAACTTTCATCACCGTCATCTATTAGACAAAAGGAAAGCAAATCTATATACAGGTATGCACAGTATGTCTCTGTAGTCTATGTATGCCTCTATGTTCTGCTGTTACCTGAACATTCAGGTTGTCTTTGGTCCTCATCTGTTGCCACTCGGAAGACTGTAACAGACACATCATTAAGATCATGGTCGGAGCCTCTGTTCTTTGCAGGTGATTCATTCTTTTCTTTTACCTTGCAGGTTTCTGAAGAAGACACACGTTAGGGAAAAATCCACATAAAGAAAAAAACAATAATATACACACTTTAAATTCAACATACATTTCCAGGTTCTTTTATTTAAGTGCACTTTCCAACAAAGTTTACTCATTCTGTCTGTTCCCTGCTGAGTTAAACTGAACCTCCTTCTCATTCATCAAATGGATACTTACCGAGTAATGATGGCCACGACCTCCACTGCTTGTTTACACAAGTGTTAAACAAGCATTCACTGACCTCTGTAGATGCAGGCACTGTGTAGCAATTCATTCACAAATTTCACAGGTGAAAAAATGAAGTTGTCCAAGTTAGATCTCAGCACTCTTCCCTCTCCTCTTTCTAGGCACTACTGTTTGTTTGCATTGGTGGTTGCACATCTCCCAACTTTCCCTCATTTACAGCCAAATCCTTTTGTTCCTCTTTCCTCCTTTTCCCTCTTTTTGGTATAATATAAAGATTGCCAAAAGACACTGTCATTTTGACCTACCAAAAATGTTATACAACAATAAAGATTTCATCCAAGTTCTAAATTATTATAATAAACTCAAAAAAGCAATGCTAGCCAATATTGGATAAACATATGAAAAATAAGGTGCAAATATTTAAATATATCACCTGATCAATATAAAGTGCAAGCACAAGAATGAAGTGCATGCAATATCCAAAGTGCAAATGAATAAAAGTGCATCAAAGTGCAAATATTAACATACGTGCAAAAATTCAAAAATGTATATCAAATGAGTCCAAATATTAAAATGCTGAAAAAAAAGCAATCCACAAATGTGCTGTCAGGAATGGACTGGCCAGCAATGGTGGGACTCACCTGCCTTATGGGCTGCAGTACCAGGGCTGGCCAGCGGGTGCTCCCAGCAATCAGAGACTCAACCTTGCAGTCAGCAAAACACCTGAAACTGCTTATACTGGTGTATTTAACTGATGGCCAGACCTACAGACTCTGCCTTGGTGTGTGTTTCTCCTGGGCCCTGTATCCTGTTCCTGCTCCCTGTTCCTGTTCCTGTCTGATTTGTTGCTGACCCTGCTCTGATCCCTGGCTTTGTCTGACCATTCTCCTGCTCCTGATCCCTGGCTTTGTCTGACCATTCTCCTGCTCCTGATCCCTGGCTTTGTCTGACCATTCTCCTGCTCCTGATCCCTGGCTTTGTCTGACCATTCTCCTGCTCCTGATCCCTGGCTTTGTCTGACCATTCTCCTGCTTAACCCCATACGTTCTGACCTCCTGTTGATAATCCCGGCCTGCCTGACGATGCTTGCATTGTATGTACTGTTATCTGTGGGTGGTTTGGTTTGGTTCGTTTGCACTGTGTATGTTTTAGTATTGCACTGCGTTTATGTATTGTTAGTGTTAATAAATTATATTTATAACATATCTGAAGCCTGCGTTTCCCTGCGTCAGTCACATACCTCTGGTCATACCCTGGAGCCCTGACATGTGCAATCAATCCCTCTTCATATATGAAATAGCGTGGTGAAATCCAACACCAGATACACCATGTTATCTGTCGCCTCTTACCAGAAATGGTGGACTGTCATATTATAAATGGTCAAATGCACCCATGAAACTCCTCCACAAGTACCACCGCCTCAGCATAGAAGCAGAGATCCAACAATGGTAAAACATGAAAAAAAACCTTTCATGATAAAAAAAGAAAAAAGGGGTTTCACACCATTTATTAAGTCTAAAAAATGAACAAACAATTTCCAGCAATGCTTATTCAAAAGTTTTAAAAGACCATAAAACATATAGCAGGCTGATAGCTCCCAAAGCATTGGAAAAAACATGAACATGACAATGAGGTCACTGGACTCCGATGGCCTCCACAGCAACAGATTTCCATCCAATAGATCACCTTTAAGATGCGGTGGAACGGGAGATTCCCATCATGGATGTGCAGCTGACAAATCTGCAGCAACTGCATGAAACTATCATGGCAATATGGATTGAAATCTCTGAGGAACGTTTCCAACAGCTTGTTGAGTCTATGCTATGAAGAATGAAGGCAAAAGGGGGTCCAACCCGATACTAGCAAGGTGGACCTAATAAAATGGCTGTTGAGTGTGTGTCACATACTGCATATCAAAATAAACGTGGCATGCACTGTATGTCTCTATATTTTGTTGTTACCTGAATATTCAGGTTGTCTTTGCTCCCTGTTTCTTGGTATGTTTGGTATGTCTGAAACTGTAACAGACACTTCATTTAGTTTGGAGTTGGAGCCTCTGTTCGTTGCAAGTGATTCCTTTTTTTTTTTCACCGTGAAGGGTCCTGTGCAAGAAGACATACAGTACATTAGGGAAACTCTACATAAAGGGATAATATTAATATATACATTTTAAATGTTTGCTGCCCAAGTCAATTCTGACACTTCTCATATATCTCATGTCATGTTGTTGTGTCCTTATTATATGCACATACACAATGTACGGTGCTTGTAGGCCCCCTGGGACGGAGGACCTTGAACATTAATTAAATAGACCAGCACATGGATCCCAATACACCAGCCTGCAACCACTAAATTACATTGGATGACATACAGTCAGGTCCATAAATATTGGGACATCGACACAATTCTAATATTTTTGGCTCTATACACCACCACAATGGATTTGAAATGAAACAAACAAGATGTGCTTTAACTGCAGACTGTCAGCTTTCATTTGAGGGTATTCACATCCAAATCAGGTGAACGGTGTAGGAATTACAACACTTTGTATATGTGCCTCCCACTTGTTAAGGGACCAAAAGTAATGGGACAGAATATTAATCATAAATCAAACTTTCATTTTTTAATACTTGGTTGCAAATCCTTTGCAGTCAATTACAGCCTGAAGTCTGGAACGCATAGACATCACCAGACGCTGGGTTTCATCCCTGGTGATGCTCTGCCAGGCCTCTACTGCAACTGTCTTCAGTTCCTGCTTGTTTTCGGGGCATTTTCCCTTCAGATTTGCCTTCAGCAAGTGAAATGCTCAATCGGATTCAGGTCAGGTGATTGACTTGGCCATTGCAGAACATTCCACTTCTTTCCCTTAAAAAACTCTTTGGTTGCTTTTGCAGTCTGCTTTGGGTCATTGTCCATCTGCACTGTGAAGCGTCCAATGAGTTCTGAAGCATTTGGCTGAATATGAGCAGATAATATTGCCCGAGACACTTCAGAATTCATCCGGCTGCTTTTGTCAGCAGTCACATCATCAATAAATATAAGAGAACCAGTTCCATTGGCAGCCATACATGCCCACGCCATGACACTACCACCACCATGCTTCACTGATGAGGTGGTATGCTTAGGATCATGAGCAGTTCCTTCTCCATACTCTTCTCTTCCCATCACTCTGGTACAAGTTGATCTCGGTCTCATCTGTCCATAGGATGTTGTTCCAGAACTGTAAAGGCTTTTTTACATGTCGTTTGGCAAACTCTAATCTGGCCTTCCTGTTTTTGAGGCTCACCAATGGTTTCCATCTTGTGGTGAACCCTCTGTATTCACTCTGGTGAAGTCTTCTCTTGATTGGTGACTTTGACACACATACACCTACCTCCTGGAGAGTGTTCTTGATCTGGCCAACTGTTGTGAAGGGTGTTTTCTTCACCAGGGAAAGAATTCTTCGGTCATCCACCACAGTTGTTTTCCGTGGTCTTCCGGGTTTTTTGGTGTTGCTGAGCTCACCGGTGCGTTCCTTCTTTTTAAGAATGTTCCAAACAGTTGTTTTGGCCACGCCTAATGTTTTTGCTATCTCTCTGATGGGTTTGTTTTGTTTTTTCAGCCTAATGATGGCTTGCTTCACTGATAGTGACAGCTCTTGGGATCTCATCTTGAGAGTTGACAGCAACAGATTCCAAATGCAAATAGCACACTTGAAATTAACTCTGGACCTTTTATCTGCTCATTGTAATTGGGATAATGAGGGAATAACACACACCTGGCCATGGAACAGCTGAGAAGCCAATTGTCCCATTACTTTTGGTCCCTTAACAAGTGGGAGGCACATATGCAAACTGTTGTAATTCCTACACCGTTCACCTGATTTGGATGCAAATACCCTCAAATGAAAGCTGACAGTCTGCAGTTAAAGCACATCTTGTTCGTTTAATTTCAAATCCATTGTGGTGGTGTATAGAGCCAAAAATGTTAGAATTGTGTAGATGTCCCAATATTTATGGACCTGACTGTATAGGAGTGTGACAGCTGTCCTTGCATGTGGGAGTGTCAATGCTCATTATTTTATTGCCTTTATTGGGAGAAGGCACATATACAGTATGAGTCAGTGACCCATGTCCAGGATATTCAGTCCAGTTTTCTATACACTGAAGTAGACGATGGATCAATTTTCGCATGAAGCATACCTGTACTGGATTGAGCAATATCATGCAATATGTGAGGAGATTCCTGTTTGGAGGAATAATTGTATTGTATATTTGGCACATACATAAACATTCAAGAAGCTGGACAGAGGATATATAGAGGAAGAGGAGTGTTTTTTTGTGTTTGTTTTTATATAAATTTTTTGGCCAAATGGTTTAAATATTGTATTAGTGATTTACAAGTAATAAACTGTTGCATTTTACAGAACATATTCAGACATTTATGCAAATATAAGGTGTTTCAGCCAAGTTGTTTTTTTTTTTTGCTTGTTTTTATATTTTGGGTTATTTATAGATACATCCCATCTCTTTATGAATATGTTAGAACGTTTAGGGAACCTTGAATTTTTGATTAGACTGTTGGGTTTGTAGATGCACATGTCCATCCTATGGTGAGTGTGGGGGATGAGAAGAATGCTTTTACATTTTTTTTTCAATTACTTTATTATAATTTATTTTTATAACACTTATTTTATTTAATTTACCTTTGTTTCTATGTCAAGGGGGCTAAAAGGCCCTCTATGTGGTAGCATGGCCAGGTGACAACTCCTCTTAATAGGGACATCAAGCCTGTTAGCCCCCCCCCAATGTCTCCCCTGCCCTCGTTTGCTTTTAGTCAAGTCCAGATCATGCTTGATTAGCTGTTGTAGCTGGAGCGCAGGGGCGGACTGACAACTCATGGGGCCCCCGGGCAATAGGGGATCATGGGGCCCCTGTGTCCTTGCCCAAACTCAAAAAAGCCTATGAAAAAGGTACCAGGGGCATCTCATGGGGCCCCCTACTGACCCCAGGCCCGCGAGCAGTGCCCGAGTTTCCAAATGGTCAGTCCGCCCCTGCTGGAGCATGACACTTATGAACCCAGAAGTGATATAATACGCATTGCTTCTTGGATCAATAGTTGCTGTCAAAGTTTCTCCATTTTGCCAGAGGAATAGGAGAGCCTGAGAACTACAGACTGCTTATGTTCTGAGCATTCATCTCTGGGTGTACATTGCACACACTGTAAACCAGGCCCAGACTGGGACAAAACAAAATGACCGGGCACTTTAGACTGTGCAGTCCATTTTGCTAATGTTAATATCAGGGCATTAAGGGGTTAATGATGAGGGCAGTTCAGAAGGGGTCAATGTCAGGCAGAAAGGGGATACTATCTATACACAGAGGTGGGAGAGTGCTGATATCAGGTTTGTTTTATGAAATGATTAGCCCCCCGTGTGCAAGATCATAAATGGGACCCCATTGCTTGATAAAACCAGAACATCATTTGCTTAGTGCAGTGTTTCTCAACTCCAGTCCTCATGGACCCCCAACAGGTCATGTTTTCAGGATTTCCATTATTTTGCACAGGTGATTTGATCAGTTTCACTGCCTTAGTAATTACCACAGCTGTTTCATCTGAGGGAAATCCTGAAAACATGACCTGTTGGGGGTCCATGAGGACTGGAGTTGAGAAACACTGGCTTAGTGCAATGCAGCAGTAAGTGGGCATGGCTTTCATTATGCCAGGGTTTATTTATTTATTTCAGGTACTTCTATAGCGCCGTCAATGTACTCCGCGCTTTACATATATATTGTACATTCCCATCAGTCCCTAACCCTCAAGGGGCGTACAATCTAAGGTCCCTAACTCACATTCATACATACACATACTAGGGACAATTTAGACAGGAGCCAATTCACCTACCAGCATGTCTTTAGAGTGTGGGAGGAAACCAGAGTACCCCGAGGAAACCCACGCAGTCACAGGGAGAACATGCAAACTCCAGGCAGGTGGTGCTGTGGTTGGGATTCGAACCAACGACGCGAGTACTGCCAGGGGGAAGTGCTAACCATTTAGCCGTTGTGCTGGTGCTAGTATTGTAAAAGGCTTGGGACACCTTTGGGCAATTGCAAGAGAGTAGTAATGTGGCATGCAGGGGAGATTTCCTTTCTCCCGGGCTCCAGATGATATCCCACCCCCTCCAGAGATGCCAAACCCTCCCCTACGGCCACCGGTAGCTCAAAATAGAGGATCTCTGTGTGACTGTAAATTGATTTACGCAGATCGTGTTTGATAGGAGCCAGAGACTGGGCAGTGAGACTCCTCAGAAGTGTCTTGCTGAGAGACAATACAAAGGGGGAAAGAGAAGAACCGCACACTTCCAATACAGTCTTTTGGTAGCTGACACTGAGGACATGGGGCCTGGCGGCCCTGGCCCATCAGGCAAATGCCTGGTGAGCCCTATGGCTAGACCAGGCCTGCTGTAAACATAAGTACTGCTTAGTGCTCTGTTAAACCCTGTTCAGCCCGTTATCCACACAACCACAAGTCCAGACTATATAGTGATTCAGTCAAGTCTAATTGTTGGAATACATTATCCATGTATTGTGCAGTGTTTATAAGTTTGTGGCTGCATCTGCTGGTAAACTCTTTTCTCTATATAATACATTTTCTGTTTCCTATCTGCATTTAAATTGGTTCTTAAGGCTTCAATTGTTTTAAGAAAAAATAATAAACATGTTATACTTACTTACTGTGTGCAATGGTTTTTCACAGAGCAGCCCAGATCCTCCTCTTCTCGGGTCCCCTGGCTGTGATTGACAGCAGTGGGAGCTCGCTTCTGTCTCAGCCAATAAGAAGAGGGAGTCCTGGGACAGCCGAGACTCCAATGCACATCGTTGGATGGAGATTGGGCTTAGGTGGGTAATAGGGAAGGCTGGGGAGCTGCTAGAATGCATGAAGGTAAAACACCTTCAGCCTTTAGAACCACTTTAACCATCAGATACACACATGTGGAATGTGCATTGTCTATTCTGTAGGTCTATATACAGAATTTCTAACACTAATTAAATAAACCTCTCCTGTTTTTATACAAATAGACACTCAAAGTGCCATACAAGACAAAATAATCTCATTGATTAATCTGGACACTCTACATGTATGGGAAATCCTACTGACTCACCTGACACAGGAAGTTGGGAATCATCTGGGAGAGAATTAACAATGCAGAGCTGGGACCTAGGTAGAAGAGACGGTTGTTTGAACAACTGAGCGGTATCTTACATCTGAGTATGTGGTGAGATACCGCTCAGCTACTAAAATACCCCATGAGTTATAGTATGAAGTCACGCGGTATTTTGTTGGCATTGCCTGACAATTAAAAAAAAAACAAAAAACTATGTGGGGTTCCTCCTCTCCCTCCTATCCATACCAAGCCCATCCCATCTGGTATGGATTTTGAGGGGAACCCCCATGCCAAAATCCATACCAGACCCTTTTCTGAGCATGAAGCCCAGCAGGTGAGAAAAGGATCTCTGAACCATACCAGGCCACATGCCCTCAACGTGGGGGGGGTGCTCCCCCCTCCAAAGCACCTTGTCCCCATGTTGATGGGGACAAGGGCCTCTTTCCCACAACTGTGGCCTGTGTTTGTGGGGGTCTGCGGGCGGGGGGGGGCTTATTGGAATTTGGAAGCCCCCTTTTACAAGGGGGCTCCCAGATCCCAACCCCCCCTCCCACGTGAACTAGTATGCGGTACATGGTACCGCTACCCGTTCACAAAAAAAAAGTGTAGTGTAAAAAAAGACAGGAGACAGTCTTTGACAAGTCCTTTATTAAAAATAAAGATAGAAAAAAGTCTTATGTTTAACTCACACATGCAGCCCATCCCCATTCCCTGCTTGTCAAGTTTAGTCTGACTCTCCTTTCACTTTACATGGCTACTTATTTGGAAAAGCAACCTGTTTGTCATCCCATATTCTTAATGCTTGCTGGAATCGGACTGAGAAGGAGGATAAGTGCAGGAGAAATCCATTAAAGTGGTAGTAAAGTCTGATTTGGGATTTTTACATTCAGGTAACCTTACAATAAAGCTTACCTGTAGGTAAAATATCTCCTAAATGTGCACCGTTTAGGAGATATTTGCTCTTTTGGCAGCTGGTGACATCACTGGCGCATGCGCTATGAAGTAACGGCATACCTTTGCTATTCCTGTAGAATGCTGTGCCATGGCTGTGATGTGGCTGGAACCCATGATCCCAGAAGGAAGACCAGGTGAAGATGGAAGCCCTGTCAGAGATGACAGCACCCCACTTGAGGGCTTCATTCTAAGGTAAGTATTTTATTATGAGCCAGTATGCAATGCAGACTAGCACATTATGCCATTGCCTTGCAGGGGATTTTTTTTTAATTACAGCAATTTACTAACACTTTAATTGCTCTTCTACAGCCATACCGATAAGCTGTAGACATTGACTTTGTTACATGAAGTGGTTCCATTTTGCTGGAATAGTTGTCTGTTTGGATTGCTGACCCTGGGGCTTGTGTTTAACCACTTTAATATCGGCACTTTCACCCCCTTCCTTCCAAGTCCCGTTTTCATCTTTCAGCGCTGTCCCACTTTGAAAAACACCAGACAGACTATTTAAAGGAAGCTCTTACTCTCTGTCTGTGCTGACTGGTCTTCAGCTAACTTCCTGTTTCCTGCTGTATCCTGTGTGTATCCGGTACTGACCCGGCTTGCCATTGACCTGCTCTTGGATCCTATTTATGCTTCTGCTCATCAGTTTCTGATTCTGGTTTCCTCCTGACCTTGTCCCTGTCTGATGTTTCGGTACCTCATCGCCTGCTCGTTGCTGACCCTGGCTATTATTCTGACTACGCTTCCGGTTCCAGTTTTGGCTGTACAGTCCTGCCAAGTGCCTGTCCTGGCTGTCATTTCATCAGCTCCGGTTGTCATGATGTGCTACGGCCTTACGCTTATCAGAAGTTCCAGCGAGCCACGTACCCAGATCTTGCAGTTCCAGTGGAGTGCTTCCTTAACTTCAGCTTGTCGTTCCGGCATCTCCACTTTTCCTGACTGGATGCCCTGTCTAATTTACCGAGGTTACATCACCACAATCAATATCCACAGGCACTCATGTTCCTCCTGTCCCTCGGCACCATCTGTTTCACCTTCAGTGGGGCCTGGGTTGGAGAAACAAGAGAGGCTGACCTCGTCAATTCAAACTTCTATCAGGTACGTGACATCTGGGAATCTTAGCTTTGCTGATTTCCCATCTTTCCACCCAATCAGACATGCCAGGAATCCCCAGTTATATTGAATTCTTTTCTCCCTCATCTGGTCCAGTAAAAAGGTTTCAATGATCTCCTTCTGGCTAATGTCTCAGATAAGATGTCTGCGAAAATTTGCAATTTCATATCTCCATATTTTATTTCTAGGATCTCCCGCAATTTTTTCCACATTCTTTACCTATCTTCATAATGATGGAACCGAACTATTACATCTCTTGGGATGTCTGATGATACTCCTGGCGGGCGTCTTAGTCTATGTATTCTCTCGATCTCCACAGGGTCTGTGGCTAGTCTACCTATCATGGGGTTAAACACTTTCTTTATTCTTTCCCAGAGGAAATCTTTGAATCTTGCGAATCTTCTAGCGGGCCCCTCACTCTTAAGTTATTTCTTCTCTCTCTGTTTTCTTGATCCTCCAATTTCAATGAGAGCTTCTCCTGTTCTCTTCGTATCTATTCCAGCTGTATCTCCAGATCAATTATCTGCTGGGCCCGAGTTTCCATCTTCTCCACTTCTTCTACTCTTGTTAACATTCATCCAAGGTCTTTGTGGATTTCATTTTTCAGAGATAGTTCTAATTTTACAAACATTTCCTTTACAAACTTTTCCTTTTCATACTGAAAAAAAATTCCAGATTCTGATAAGCCTTTTGTCCATAGACCTCTACGACCACCAGGACAGAGTTGTGGTGAAGGCCTCTTCAACATGGGAATAAGGTCCTTTGTTAGATGGATACCTCCTTCCCCTCCAGTAAGACACCCTTCCATTCTGAGGACATAAAACCCCTTAAAAAAACAGTGTGAGCCCCTACCCTAAATTCTATATCAGACCCCAGTCCAAAAGGGTCTACCACTGCCAAACACATTACCCACATATTTCTTAGGAGGGGTTAACTTTCATCACCGTCATCTATTAGACAAAAGGAAAGCAAATCTATATACAGGTATGCACAGTATGTCTCTGTAGTCTATGTATGCCTCCATGTTCTGCTGTTACCTGAACATTCAGGTTGTCTTTGGTCCTCATCTGTTGCCACTCGGAAGACTGTAACAGACACATCATTAAGATCATGGTCGGAGCCTCTGTTCTTTGCAGGTGATTCATTCTTTTCTTTTACCCTGCAGGTTTCTGAAGAAGACACACGTTAGGGAAAAATCCACATAAAGAAAAAAACAATAATATACACACTTTAAATTCAACATACATTTCCAGGTTCTTTTATTTAAGTGCACTTTCCAACAAAGTTTACTCATTCTGTCTGTTCCCTGCTGAGTTAAACTGAACCTCCTTCTCATTCATCAAATGGATACTTACCGAGTAATGATGGCCACGACCTCCACTGCTTGTTTACACAAGTGTTAAACAAGCATTCACTGACCTCTGTAGATGCAGGCACTGTGTAGCAATTCATTCACAAATTTCACAGGTGAAAAAATGAAGTTGTCCAAGTTAGATCTCAGCACTCTTCCCTCTCCTCTTTCTAGGCACTACTGTTTGTTTGCATTGGTGGTTGCACATCTCCCAACTTTCCCTCATTTACAGCCAAATCCTTTTGTTCCTCTTTCCTCCTTTTCCCTCTTTTTGGTATAATATAAAGATTGCCAAAAGACACTGTCATTTTGACCTACCAAAAATGTTATACAACAATAAAGATTTCATCCAAGTTCTAAATTATTATTATAAACTCAAAAAAGCAATGCTAGCCAATATTGGATAAACATATGAAAAATAAGGTGCAAATATTTAAATATATCACCTGATCAATATAAAGTGCAAGCACAAGAATGAAGTGCATACAATATCCAAAGTGCAAATGAATAAAAGTGCATCAAAGTGCAAATATTAACATACGTGCAAAAATTCCAAAATGTATATCAAATGAGTCCAAATATTAAAATGCTGAAAAAAAAGCAATCCACAAATGTGCTGTCAGGAATGGACTGGCCAGCAATGGTGGGACTCACCTACCTTATGGGCTGCAGTACCAGGGCTGGCCAGCGGGTGCTCCCAGCAATCAGAGACTCAACCTTGCAGCCAGCAAAACACCTGAAACTGCTTATACTGGTGTATTTAACTGATGGCCAGACCTGCAGACTCTGCCTTGGTGTGTGTTTCTCCTGGGCCCTGTATCCTGTTCCTGCTCCCTGTTCCTGTTCCTGTCTGATTTGTTGCTGACCCTGCTCTGATCCCTGGCTTTGTCTGACCATTCTCCTGCTCCTGATCCCTGGCTTTGTCTGACCATTCTCCTGCTCCTGATCCCTGGCTTTGTCTGACCATTCTCCTGCTCCTGATCCCTGGCTTTGTCTGACCATTCTCCTGCTCCTGATCCCTGGCTTTGTCTGACCATTCTCCTGCTCCTGATCCCTGGCTTTGTCTGACCATTCTCCTGCTTAACCCCATACGTTCTGACCTCCTGTTGATAATCCCGGCCTGCCTGACGATGCTTGCATTGTATGTACTGTTATCTGTGGGTGGTTTGGTTTGGTTCGTTTGCACTGTGTATGTTTTAGTATTGCACTGCGTTTATGTATTGTTAGTGTTAATAAATTATATTTATAACATATCTGAAGCCTGCGTTTCCCTGCGTCAGTCACATACCTCTGGTCATACCCTGGAGCCCTGACATGTGCAATCAATCCCTCTTCATATATGAAATAGCGTGGTGAAATCCAACACCAGATACACCATGTTATCTGTCGCCTCTTACCAGAAATGGTGGACTGTCATATTATAAATGGTCAAATGCACCCATGAAACTCCTCCACAAGTACCACCGCCTCAGCATAGAAGCAGAGATCCAACAATGGTAAAAGATGAAAAAAAAACTTCCATGATAAAAAAAGAAAAAAGGGGTTTCACACCATTTATTAAGTCTAAAAAATGAACAAACAATTTCCAGCAATGCTTATTCAAAAGTTTTAAAAGACCATAAAACATATAGCAGGCTGATAGCTCCCAAAGCATTGGAAAAAACATGAACATGACAATGAGGTCACTGGACTCCAATGGCCTCCACAGCAACAGATTTCCATCCAATAGATCACCTTTAAGATGCGGTGGAACGGGAGATTCCCATCATGGATGTGCAGCTGACAAATCTGCAGCAACTGCATGAAACTATCATGGCAATATGGATTGAAATCTCTGAGGAACGTTTCCAACAGCTTGTTGAGTCTATGCTATGAAGAATGAAGGCAAAAGGGGGTCCAACCCGATACTAGCAAGGTGGACCTAATAAAATGGCTGTTGAGTGTGTGTCACATACTGCATATCAAAATAAACGTGGCATGCACCGTATGTCTCTATATTTTGTTGTTACCTGAATATTCAGGTTGTCTTTGCTCCCTGTTTCTTGGTATGTTTGGTATGTCTGAAACTGTAACAGACACTTCATTTAGTTTGGGGTTGGAGCCTCTGTTCGTTGCAAGTGATTCCTTTTTTTTTTTCGCCCTGAAGGCTCCTGTGCAAGAAGACATACAGTACATTAGGGAAACTCTACATAAAGGGATAATATTAATATATACATTTTAAATGTTTGCTGCCCAAGTCAATTCTGACACTTCTCATATATCTCATGTCATGTTGTTGTGTCCTTATTATATGCACATACACAATCTATGGTGCTTGTAGGCCCCCTGGGACGGAGGACCTTGAACATGAATTAAATAGACCAGCACATGGATCCCAATACACCAGCCTGCAACCACTAAATTACCTTGGATGATATATAGGAGTGTGACAGCTGTCCTTGCATGTGGGAGTGTCAATGCTCATTATTTTATTGCCTTTATTGGGAGAAGGCACATATACAGTATGAGTCAGTGACCCATGTCCAGGATATTCAGTCCAGTTTTCTATACACTGAAGTAGACGAATGGATCAATTTTCGCATGAAGCATACCTGTACTGGATTGAGCAATATCATGCAATATGTGAGGAGATTCCTGTTTGGAGGAATAATTGTATTGTATATTTGGCACATACATAAACATTCAAGAAGCAGGACAGAGGATATATAGAGGAAGAGGAGTGTTTTTTTGTGTTTGTTTTTATATAAATTTTTTGGCCAAATGGTTTAAATATTGTATTAGTGATTTACAAGTAATAAACTGTTGCATTTTACAGAACATATTCAGACATTTATGCAAATATAAGGTGTTTAAGCTTCAGCCAAGTTGTTGTTTTTTTTTTGTTTGTTTTTATATTTTGGGTTATTTATAGATACATCTTTATGAATATGTTAGAACGTTTAGGGAACCTTGAATTTTTGATTAGACTGTTGGGTTTGTAGATGCACATGTCCATCCTATGGTGAGTGTGGGGGATGAGAAGAATGCTTTTACATTTTTTTTTTCAATTACTTTATTATAATTTATTTTTATAACACTTATTTTATTTAATTTACCTTTGTTGCTATGTCAAGGGGGCTAAAAGGCCCTCTATGTGGTAGCACGGCCAGGTGACAACTCCTCTTAATAGGGACATCAAGCCTGTTAGCCCCCCCCAATGTCTCCCCTGCCCTCGTTTGCTTTTAATCAAGTCCAGATCATGCTTGATTAGCTGTTGTAGCTGGAGCACAGGAGCGGACTGACAACTCATGGGGCCCCCCGGGCAATAGGGGATCATGGGGCCCCTGTGTCCTTTCCCAAACTCAAAAAAGCCTATGAAAAAGTTACCAGGGGCATCTCATGGGGCCCCCTACTGACCCCGGGCCCTCGGGCAGTGCCCGAGTTTCCAAATGGTCAGTCCGCCCCTGCTGGAGCATGACACTTATGAACCCAGAAGTGATATAATACGCATTGCTTCTTGGATCAATAGTTGCTGTCAAAGTTTCTCCATTTTGCCAGAGGAATAGGAGAGCCTGAGAACTACAGACTGCTTATGTTCTGAGCATTCATCTCTGGGTGTACATTGCACACACTGTAAACCAGGCCCAGACTGGGACAAAACAAAATGACCGGGCACTTTAGACTGTGCAGTCCATTTTGCTAATGTTAATATCAGGGCATTAAGGGGTTAATGATGAGGGCAGTTCAGAAGGGGTCAATGTCAGGCAGAAAGGGGATACTATCTATACACAGAGGTGGGAGAGTGCTGATATCAGGTTTGTTTTATGAAATGATTAGCCCCCCGTGTGCAAGATCATAAATGGGACCCCATTGCTTGATAAAACCAGAACATCATTTGCTTAGTGCAGTGTTTCTCAACTCCAGTCCTCATGGACCCCCAACAGGTCATGTTTTCAGGATTTCCATTATTTTGCACAGGTGATTTGATCAGTTTCACTGCCTTAGTAATTACCACAGCTGTTTCATCTGAGGGAAATCCTGAAAACATGACCTGTTGGGGGTCCATGAGGACTGGAGTTGAGAAACACTGGCTTAGTGCAATGCAGCAGTAAGTGGGCATGGCTTTCATTATGCCAGGGTTTATTTATTTATTTCAGGTACTGCTATAGCGCCGTCAATGTACTCCGCGCTTTACATATATATTGTACATTCCCATCAGTCCCTAACCCTCAAGGGGCGTACAATCTAAGGTCCCTAACTCACATTCATACATACACATACTAGGGCCAGTTTAGACAGGAGCCAATTCACCTACCAGCATGTCTTTAGAGTGTGGGAGGAAACCAGAGTACCCCGAGGAAACCCACACAGGCACAGGGAGAACATGCAAACTCCAGGCAGGTGGTGCTGTGGTTGGGATTCGAACCAACGACGCGAGTACTGCCAGGGGGAAGCGCTAACCATTTAGCCGTTGTGCTGTTGCTAGTATTGTAAAAGGCTTGGGACACCTTTGGGCAATTGCAAGAGAGTAGTAATGTGGCATGCAGGGGAGATTTCCTTTCTCCCGGGCTCCAGATGATATCCCACCCCCTCCAGAGATGCCAAACTCTCCCCTATGGCCACCGGTAGCTCAAAATAGAGGATCTCTGTGTGACTGTAAATTGATTTACGCAGATCATGTTTGATAGGAGCCAGAGACTGGGCAGTGAGACTCCTCAGAAGTGTCTTGCTGAGAGACAATACAAAGGGGGAAAGAGAAGAACCGCACACTTCCAATACAGAGAGAGTCTTTAGGTAGCTGACACTGAGGACATGGGGCCTGTTGACCCTGCCCCACCAGGCAAATGCCTGTGAGCCCTATGGCTAGACCAGGCCTGCTGTAAACATAAGTACTGCTTAGTGCTCTGTTAAACCCTGTTCAGCCTGTTATCCACACAACCACAAGTCCAGACTATATAGTGATTCAGTCAAGTCTAATTGTTGGAATACATTATCCATGTATTGTGCAGTGTTTATAAGTTTGTGGCTGCATCTGCTGGTAAACTCTTTTCTCTATATAATACATTTTCTGTTTCCTATCTGCATTTAAATTGGTTCTTAAGGCTTCAATTGTTTTAAGAAAAAATAATAAACATGTTATACTTACTTACTGTGTGCAATGGTTTTTCACAGAGCAGCCCAGATCCTCCTCTTCTCGGGTCCCCTGGCTGTGATTGACAGCAGTGGGAGCTCGCTTCTGTCTCAGCCAATAAGAAGAGGGAGTCCTGGGACAGCCGAGACTCCAATGCACATCGTTGGATGGAGATTGGGCTTAGGTGGGTAATAGGGAAGGCTGGGGAGCTGCTAGAATGCATGAAGGTAAAACACCTTCAGCCTTTAGAACCACTTTAACCATCAGATACACACATGTGGAATGTGCATTGTCTATTCTGTAGGTCTATATACAGAATTTCTAACACTAATTAAATAAACCTCTCCTGTTTTTATACAAATAGACACTCAAAGTGCCATACAAGACAAAATAATCTCATTGATTAATCTGGACACTCTACATGTATGGGAAATCCTACTGACTCACCTGACACAGGAAGTTGGGAATCATCTGGGAGAGAATTAACAATGCAGAGCTGGGACCTAGGTAGAAGAGACGGTTGTTTGAACAACTGAGCGGCATCTTACATCTGAGTATGTGGTGAGATACCGCTCAGCTACTAAAATACCCCATGAGTTATAGTATGAAGTCACGCGGTATTTTAGAAATGAAATATTCATTCATGTTTCAGCTGTCAGTGGGGTTCCGCACGCCCCCCCCGCCCGCTGACAGCTGAATGTTAAAAGAATTGTTGGCATTGCCTGGCAATGAAAAAAAAAACAAAAAAAAAACTATGTGGGGTTCCTCCTTCCCCTTCTATCCATACCAAGCCCTTCCCGTCTGGTATGGATTTTGAGGAGAACCCCCATGCCAAAATCCATACCAGACCCTTTTCTGAGCATGAAGCCCAGCAGGTCAGAAAAGGATCTCTGAACCATACCAGGCCACATGCCCTCAACGTGGGGGGGGGTGCTCCCCCCTCCAAAGCACCTTGTCCCCATGTTGATGGGGACAAGGGCCTCTTTCCCACAACTGTGGCCTGTGGTTGTAGGGGTCTGATTTGTGATTTTTACATTCAGGTAACCTTACAATAAAGCTTACCTGTAGGTTAAATATCTCCTAAATGTGCACCGTTTAGGAGATATTTGCTTTTTTGGCAGCTGGTGACATCGCTGGCGCATGCGCTATGAAGTAACGGCATACCTTTGCTATTCCTGTAGAATGCTGTGCCATGGCTGTGATGTGGCTGGAACCCATGATCCCAGAAGGAAGACCAGGTGCAGATGGAAGCCCTGTCAGAGATGACAGCACCCCACTTGAGGGCTTCATTCTAAGGTAAGTATTTTAATAACACTGTACCCATATGAGATTTTTATGTAAAACAAAAAGGTTTAACAAGGTAAGGGGAAGAACCCACAGGCTAAGCAACCGAGTATAAGTAAGAAGCAGTGCCTAAAGAGACCTCATAGAAATCATAGCCATATCCTGGTAGTGGCCCCATAAATGAAACATCTAAAGAATTTACAGTATATGCCATATATCAGCAGATTATTGGGTTCATCCTTGGGTAGATAAAATGGCGTGATTGACAGAAAGTATGGGAAGTTCAGACCCGTTACCTAAAGAATGTTCAATCTACCCATTCCACTAAGCAATTGTGAAAGGACTGTTTAGGAGATAAGAAAGCTTTTCCATGGTATGGACCAGATCCTGGGTGGGATATGTCATTAGTGAGGAAATATGGGGAAAATTGGTTGAGGTAGGCATCCCATTTTAAACCGCCAGCTGATAAGCAGGATAAACGCTCTTTGCCCACCGCAACACCTCCCTCTCCTGATTATATGCAATTGTATCCATCCATTCCTAAGGAATGGAAGCCTAGTGAATTAACTGAAGAGGACTTGATAACAAATGTCTCAGGCTGTGTCAGGAGGATGGAGAGCCTCTGTACCAGCCCCAGCCCTGTACATAGTCCACAGAAAGCATCTGAAGGATCGAGAGGTGGATCAGTGCAATGACAATGGGGGCTTGAGTTGAGATGAAAAGAGAGGGGGATGATAAAGGAGGGTGACGAGGATGTGGTAGTCATTGCACCACTAAAATCAAGGAGACGCTTGCCCTGGTGCATGAATTACCTTTCACGACAGTCTGGAATCAGCTTGTCATCCAGCCTTTGGATGTCACTGAAGCCAATAACATTATAAAAAAAAGTCCCAAATCCAAGAAAAAACCCCATGGCTACGGTAAATTGTTTGAAAGGGTCTACAAAAGGAATGCAATGTACCATGGAGGACTATATAATGTTGCTAGATAGTGTAATGAGTTATGATGAAGAATCAAGCTTTGATTATGCCCACGTACCTTACCTTATGCTGCCCTAGGCGCACGCTGGCCCCACTCCTGTAAATGCAGCACTGTGCTCTTTGAGGACAGGAGAACAGGTGACTGTTATGTGGGAGGAGGTACTAGAGGAATTAAAATGAGTATGTGGAGATAAGAAGTCTATTGCTACTGCTATAACTTGTAAACAAAGACCAAAAGGAAAGTGTTACAGAGTTTATGAAGAGATTTTGCAAAGTGTGGAAGGAGGAAGCTGGATTGAATTTGACAGGAGATACTGTGATATATCACCGTTTCAGTGACTGTCCAGTGAATTTGTTAGGGTGGGATTGATTATCCAAAATGCAGGTATTGATAGCTATAGACAAGGAAGGAATGTCTCTTGCTTCACCATTCCTATTGTGGCAGGACACATGGAAGAATTAGCAGAAGTTCCAAAAGAGGTGTGGGCAGAGGACAAATTAGATGTAGGATATACACTGTATACCATGTACACCATAGAAGGCCATACTCAAGCCATATGTAACCCCTGTCTTTCAAAAGCAATATCCCACTTAAATCCAAAGGTCATATGAATGCTGATGATCATGTTGCAAGAGGCAGATCACTAGCAAATCAGGTGGCTAAAGAAGCCATCCAATTGCTCCTGACTGATACTGCCCTGCTTGATACAATGACCCTTATGGTACCACCATCCCTCCCTGTGGACACCCTCTTCAACGAATTACAAATGACAGCGTCACAGGAGGATGTCGAATTTTGGAAAGAGTCAGGGTTGTCACTACACCAAAATGGTCCTATGAGTATAGGAGTGGTAGTTGATGCACCGGAACATAGTGCCCCAGTAATAATAACTCTGTTCCATGGTATTTATCATAGAGGCAAAGCAATTATCCTGCAGGATATCAAGAAAACGGAAAATTGTATACTTACCTTTCCGTAATTTTCCTTTCCTGGTGAATCTTCATGGCAGCATACAGTGGGTTGTGGCTCCACCCCCACAACCTGATAGGACCAACTAACTATAAATTAAAAGACAGGCCCCGCTTGCAGCATTCTCTGTAACTCTAACCATTTGGGTGGGAATCTGTATGCTGCCATGAAGATGCACCAGGAAAGGAAAATTACGGAAAGGTAAGTATACAATTGTCCGTTTTCCTGGAGCATCATGGCAGCATACAATGGGAACTAACTCGACCTTGGGCTCTTTCAGATGATACAATTTTGATAACATTTTGTTTATACAGGCCTTTTTCGTTTGGCTCCTGCTATTCTTCCTGGGTTAATTCCTGCAGTCCTTCAATGAAGGAAAATGAGACTGGATTTCTCTTGAGATTTTGGAAGTACTTTCTAACCTTGTGGAGTTTCCTCCACTTTGCCCCAGGTGGACTTACCATATTAGCTTGTCAGGCAATGACTCCACCACAAATGCAGCAAACATTAGGGCTGGTAACCTGTGGTGTTTGTAGACAAGGAGCAATAATAATGAGAGGCGAGATGATGATCTTGACCAATATTTCCTGGATGCCTGTGTCTAAATGCTGCCTGTTCTGGCCTTTAGAGGGCTACCTCCATCTTGAGGACCTTGCAGGGCTGCATGCCGCTTGCTCCAAGCAAACGACATACTAACTTGACAGGCAATGACTTTCCACCACAAATGCAGCAACTATTAGGACTGATAACCTCTGATGTTTGTAGATGGGGAGCAATGAGAATGAGAGGCTAGATGATGATTTTGATTAACATTTCCTGGATGTCTGCTCTTGGATGGCAACTTGTCTTGACCTTTAGAGGGCTCTCTCCATCTTGAGGTCCATACAGGGCTGTAGTCATTACGACAGTATTGGCTCTCTTTTTCTCAATATCTTCACTACATACCTAATCCCTTTACCTTACAAGCAATGGGTGGTCTGACTAGGCAGTGTTCCCCATAGAAAAAGAGCAAAGCATCAAACTGAAATGAAAAGCAACATGACACAGTGGTCTCAGATCAACACTGAGTGCTGAATCACACACGTGTGGTGCCGATTGAAGTTCAGGTTTCACAGCTAATTGACACAGTAGTCGTTCAGGTTCAGTGGTTCGTCAGGTTTACATCCGACTCAGGACAGGATTAGGTCAGGATTTTATCCTGTTCACACATATGTGATTTAGCAACGGTTCCTGTAGAAGGCAATAACCTGTACTCTGTACCTGAACCTGAAGGCACTGCTCAGAAATCAGACTGGACTCTTTTTCAAACCGCACTGAATCCACACCGCCAATGCACTGGACATATGTGAATAGGCACCATAGGAAGCAATGTTTTTTCATATGTCATGCAGACTGTATGCAGTTCAAACCACATCCAATCCACATACATGCAAACCGGCACTAAGAAGGAGATAGGAAAAGCCCAAGTGAATGCCAAAGTGTAAGACATACAGTACCTGCAAACAGTGACCACATAAACATCCAGCATTCATGAGTAGAGAACACCACCATGTTCAAACCATTTAAAACTGTCACCCTTGGCCATTATTGATGATATCAGCTCCTGAGCACGCTAAGATCGCAGTCTTTGGCTACCAACACCATCTTTGAAATGGGCAAGCCAAGCCACAGTGGCCACATCACTTTCTGCCATCTATGCTCAGAGTGTACTTGCACTGCTGCAGCCATCTTGGAAATGGCAAATGCCCACAACACAGACAGGTGCAGGAAAGTACTGAAAAACAGAGAAAAGAAAGGGAAAGCATATGGAAAGCCAAGGGGAAATGCTGACACTTACACCTAAGCTTGTTTAAAGCTTTTTTGACAAGTTTGCATTGGCCACAGCTAATCACATGGAGTAGAATTTTCTGAGATGCATATAATAATTCTTTAGTGTCCATAGGTGATTTCGGATAGTTAAAGAGCCAGGGAAATAAAAATAAAGTGTGATTTTATTTTATCACACAATGGCTTAAATTAACAATGTAAAATGTATCATGAATAACAGTTCCGTGTAGGTAAAACAAAAATATAAAAAAAGAAGCTATAAAGATGTGTCAACCTTATTGTCATGGCTGTCCTGCCATGTGCTTCTTGTCCGTTCGATGCAGCATGAGTCTGAGCAAGAAGAAGGAAGTGACGTGATCTTAGGTCTCTTAGAGCAGCGTTTTTCAACCACTGTGCCGCGGCACACTAGTGTGCCGTGAGATATTGTCTGGTGTGCCGTGGGAAAAATTGCAATTTCATCCGTAACATAGACCTTTTAATCCGGCCCGCGGAGCGTGATACTGTCAGGATGATCTGTCCCCCTCGACGTATCTGCGCATGTGCCGGAGATCGCCGATCGGCTGCTAATGCCTGAAACTGGCACATGCGCAGATACGTCGAGGGGGACAGATCCTCATAGGAGACAGATTTTCATGCTACACCGGAACGGCGTGGGAAGACGGCGAGAGGAACGCGCGGAGCAAAGGTAAGTGAATTGACACAGGGGGGGCTTGGGGACTTAATATGGGGGATGAATTAATATGGGGGATGAATTACTATGGGGGATGAATTACTATATGGGGGATGAATTACTATGGGGGATGAATTACTATGGGGGATGAATTACTATATGGGGGATGAATTACTATGGGGGATGAATTACTATATGGGGGATTAATTACTATGGGGGATGAATTACTATATGGGGGATTAATTACTATGCTTACTATGGGGGAATATTACTATACTTACTATGGATGACACATACACATCATTCATCTACTCTTGGTCCGGCCCCCGGGTCCAATTATAAAATACTTTATTATTTCATAATAAAGTAATTATAAAATAATTTCTTTGTGTTTGATTCCTATTCAAGAGAATTACTTTATATATAGTCAATATAGGCACAGAGGTAAATTTTTTTAACATTTTCTAATGGTGGTGTGCCTCGTGATTTTTTTCATGAAAAAAGTGTGCCTTTGCACAAAAAAGGTTGAAAAACACTGTCTTAGAGAATGCATCTGTTTAGCTTGTCAGTCTGTGAATAGCCATAGGGGTTTATTTACTAAAGCTGGAGAGTCCAAAATCAGACTCCCTTCTGCATAGAAACCAATCAGCTTCCAGGTTTCATTGCCAAAGCTTCATTGAACAAGCTGAGGTTAGAAGCTGATTGGTTTCTATGCAGAAGGGAGTCTGATTTTGGACTCTCCAGCTTTAGTAAATAAACCCCATAGTGTCTTCATGCCATGCTTGTGTGCTTGTAAATGGATGGATGTATGTGTCGTGTCCTTCGCATCTCTTAGAATGTCTTTTTATGCTACTTGTAAATGTCATAATTCTCATAACTCAGAACCTTGTATGGCAAACCATTCTGCTTAGTAGAGTGATTTCATTGAAGGCAGGAGACACGTCATATGTGGTCTTTTGATTGACAAGCCCATATGTAGCACTCTTCTTGATATGAAACGTGGCTTCATAAGTTGACAATGTTGCATCAGCCTACTCAAGTGACCAGTTTCTCTGTTTAAAGGATAGTATAACTAAGAATCTATCTTTATAACATAATATCTCAATAATGTTGTATGACCAAAAATCTACTTATGTAACACATATTACCAACTTATAAAACATAAATTAAATACACACAGATACTAACAGAATATATTATTTCATACTAATTCTATTTTGGTTCACTTCTGACTCCCATGACACCATATACCAGAGATCTTTTTACCAGCTATGCTCATCTATAGAAATGTCCTAAATACTCAGCTTCCAGCTTGTTAACTTAACTCCAAATACTCGGACATTTTTCTGTCTCACCTATAACTGAAGATTTCAACACTATCACTTGTTCAAGGCCAACCACACATTTTAATATTAATTATGATTAATCATAAAAACAAAATATTTTGCAAGCTTGCCATCAATATAATATAATTCCTATAAGTGCCAAATTATGAATCTGGAATTACTGTTTAACAGATGGGCTGTGATTGGCCCTGTCTGTACCATGCAATCATTGTGACCAATCACAGCTAGCAACACAATTGTACACAATGAATGGCAAGAATCATAGTCGGTGACAGATCGTGTCTGCAGCGTGGTCACACACAAGGTTCCTTCTGGGAGGACATCATATGAAATGGTTAAATAATAATTTTGGGGTCCCTCAAGGCTCTGTCCTTGGGCCCCTTCTCTTCTCCATCTACACCTCCTCCCTTGGCCAACTCATACACTCTCACAGCTTCAACTACCACCTCTATGCTGACGACACACAAATCTATCTCTCAACCCCCCACCTCACCCCCTTGGTCTCCGCCCGAATCACACACCTACTGAGCGACATATCAGACTGGATGTCACTCCACTTCCTTAAACTGAACCTCTCCAAAACCGAGTTTCTTGTCTTCCCCCCAGCCCAGACACCACCCCCCATTGACTTCTCCATCACATCCAACAACGCCACCATCAAACCCGCCCCGCAGGCCAGAGTACTTGGTGTCATTCTGGACTCCAACCTATCCTTCCAGCCCCAAGTCCAATCTTTAACCAGCTCGTGCAGACTCCACCTCCGCAACATCGCCAAAATCCGCACGTTCCTAACCCCAGAAACCACTAAACAGCTCATCCACTCCCTCATCATATCACGACTCGACTACTGCAACTCCCTCCTCACTGGCCTGCCTCGCCGCTGGCTATCCCCGCTTCAGTCGATCCTGAATACGGCTGCCAGACTCATTCACCTTTCCAACCGCTCCATCTCCACCACCCCCCTCTGCCAATCCCTCCACTGGCTTCCGATTGCACAACGGATCAAATTCAAAATCCTAACACTGACGTACAAAGCCGTCCACCATACTGCCCCGAACTACATCACTGACCTAATATCCAAGTACCGCCCAACACGCACACTCCGCTCCTCACAAGACCTCCTTCTCTCTAGTTCCCTGGTCTCCTCCTCCCATGCCCGCCTCCAGGACTTCTCCAGGGTGTCACCCATCCTCTGGAACTCCCTGCCCCAACCCATCAGATTATCACCTACTCTCCTCTCCTTTAGGCGCACCCTGAAAACCCACCTCTTCAGGGAAGCCTACCCCACCCCCTGCTAACTTGCCGACCTCCTCCACTCTTCCTACCACTCCATCCCCCACAGCTATCTCCTCCTGTACCACCATCCCCCCCTCCTAGATTGTAAGCTCCAAAGAGCAGGACCCTCAATCCCCTCATGTTTTGCATTGTATTGGTATTGTTCTGTCACATGTTCTGTCCCCCTTTGTAATGTACAGCGCTGAGCGAACTATTGGCGCTTTATAAATACTGTATAATAATAATAATGATTAAAAAATAAAAATAATATTGGTGTGGAACCCATTGTGTTGGCTCTCCTCCTTTGCCCTATATAGTAAGTCCCTTAAGTACGAACATTCAAATTGCTAACTTTCAAAGATGTGAATGTGCTTGCATGTGAAATCATGAAAAGCTGGGTACACACACTTAACCCTGAAGGCTGAACAAAAAGAAACCTTACTGATCGCCGTACCACCACAAGCAAGGTTGCTTCAGTGATCTACCCCACTGTGCCTTTGTGTTCTGACAGGGGGAGTACCCCACCAGAACCAACTGATCACAGCTTGCAGCAATTGTCTGCAAGTGCTGACCTTTGTTGGACTTATGGACATGCTCCTGGAACAGAAACCATTTGTAAGTAGAGGACTTACTGTACTGCATCACTATTAGATTTATGGTTCTTTCAACAAAGCTACATACCCTTTTTCAGACAAAAGATGATGATGAGTATGAAGACAATCATATTCAGTAATAAACTTGCAAATAGAAACCAGCGATGTTCTATAATTCCCACACTGTTGTTTTGTTGTCCTGTAAATTGAATGTCATGAAAAATAATACATATTATATTTTGAAATACCATAAATACAAGTATAGAATTATAATTGGAGTCAAATGATTGTGAACAGAACATAAAGTGAACTTATGCTTAGCCCAGGCTTCCTAAAGCCACATATGCCCTTCAGTTTCCCCACTATTGCATTACATACTTGCTGTCCTTTCACATCTCCTCCATCCCAACCACAGCACCACCTGCCTGGAGTTTGCATGTTCTCCCTGTGCCTGCATGGGTTTCCTCTGGGTTCTCTGGTTTCCTCCCACACTCCAAAGACATGCTGGTAGGTGAATTGGCTCCTGTCTAAATTGTCCCTAGTATGTGTATGTATGAATGTGAGTTAGGGACCTTAGATTGTACGCCCCTTGAGGGTTAGGGACCTTAGATTGTACGCCCCTTGAGGGTTAGGGACCTTAGATTGTACGCCCCTTGAGGGTTAGGGACCTTAGATTGTACACCCCTTGAGGGTTAGGGACCTTAGATTGTACTCCCCTTGAGGGTTAGGGACCTTAGATTGTACACCCCTTGAGGGTTAGGGACCTTAGATTGTACGCCCCTTGAGGGTTAGGGACCTTAGATTGTACACCCCTTGAGGGTTAGGGACCTTAGATTGTACACCCCTTGAGGGTTAGGGACCTTAGATTGTACACCCCTTGAGGGTTAGGGACCTTAGATTGTACGTCCCTTGAGGGTTAGGGACCTTAGATTGTACGCCCCTTGAGGGTTAGGGACTGATGGGAATGTACAATATATATATAAAGCGCGGCATAAATTGACAGCATTATATAAGTACCTGAAATAAATAAATAAAACATTCTGTTCAGAGAAGAAGCTCAAAGCCATGATGAGGAGCTTATACAAAAGCTAAAGATATACCTCCTCCCCCTCATGTGACAGCGCTGAGCCAAGTACCAGACACCAGAGCTGTCACATGCTGTACCAGAAAATGGAATGGTGGGGAAACAAACCCGGGCTCGGTAATTAGATGCATGAGCGCTATGCTACATTTGTACAGTAGGTTGATCTTGATTGGCCTGGATAGCAATGATGTCAGGCAGGAAGAAGAGCCATCTCAGGGTTGGTTGTCAGAAAGGTGAGGTCATTATATCATTGTATTTATTAATCTTTAGTTTTCCAGAATTGTTCCCGGGTCATAAATGTGTATAACTACACTGAGAGTGTGTAAACCCAAATAGGTTGTTGTAACTAGTTGTACCTAACACATTATATCTAATTCAGGTTTGCAATCCATTACTAATTAAACATGTCTTATTAAAGATTTTCTACAAATAATCTAGTATAATATTTAACCCCTTTTTCAGCTTTTAGCGTTGTCGCACTTTGAATGACAATTGTGTGGTCATGCAACACTTTACCCAAACTCAATTTCTATCATTTTTTGAGACAAACATACCGTAGATCTTTCTTTTGGTGGTATTTAATCACCACTGGGGTTTTTAATTTTTGCTAAACAAACTAAAAAAGACTGAAAATTAAAAAAAACATTTCCTTAGTTTCTGACATAAAATTTAGTAAATAAGTAATTTTTCTCCTTCACTGACGTGCACTAATGAGGCTGCAGAGATGGGCACTGATAGGTGGCACTGATGAGGAGGCACTGATGGGCATTGACAGGCATCTCTGGTGGGCATTGACAGGTATCACTAATGGACACTGAAAGGCAGCACTCATATACAGTATAGCACTGATAGGCAGCACTGATGAGCACTGATAGGTGGCACTGATAGCTGATATTGACTGGTACGGATAGGCAGCAGAGACTGGCACTGTTAGGTGGCATGGATAGGCACTGATAGGCAGCACTGACTGGCACTGAAAGGCAGCTCTGATGGGCACTGGTATGTGGTATTGATGGGCACTGAAAGGCAGCACTGATGGGGCTACATTGATCATCAGGGCCCTGATGATCAGTGTAGATGTCCCCTCTGAGAAATGCCGAGCTGTCAGCATGAGGAGAGGATTGCCGATTTACATGCGATCAGCTGTGATTGGACACAGTTGATCAGATCATAGAGCCTGTGTCTTCAGCTCTTTACTGCGATCGGTGATCCGCTATGTCCCAGGAACACAAAGCACCACCAATCACCATGCTGCGCGGGGTGAGGCACGCATGCGCAGCTGACGTCATATGAACGAATGAGAGGACCACCACCCGCTCATCATTTCCTTACATGGCAGGTGGGAGGCAGATAACAGAAAACCAGCTTCTACAGTAGAACAGAACACTCCCTATCTCCATCTCCTCAATTTTCTTTTTAAATCCCCATATACATATCTTAAAGGGGTATTAAAATCCAAAACAAAATTGCAATATATTGCAGCTTAACAATTCAAACATGTGGTTTCTGCATTTGCTTTTTTAAGCTTTCCCCCCCCCTTAATATTCACCTGGTGCTCCTGCCAGAAACACACTTCTTGTCTTAAGCCTCATGCACACAGGCCATACCGTGCCATAACAGAAATGGGTGTGGCCAAATGCTTAACAGTGGGCGGTGCCTAAGGAGCGTGGTTAAACAAAATCTGGGTTCCTTGTGCCTGTAAAATATGCTTTGATTGCTGTGCCTCAAGCAAGAGTCTCACGGACACAAAACCTGGCACAATTATTTACAAAAAATAATAAAAAGCTTCCATTACAAATGGTTTTGCACAAACAGTGGAAGAGTGCGTTACACAAAATGTGGAAGGATCAGTGCATTATGCACTGGATTCAAGTTCGGGAGTGCGTTTCATACAGAGTGTAGGATTCAGGAATGCGTTATGTACAGAGTGCAGGGTTCAGGAATGCGTTTCGTACAGAGTGCAGGGTTCAGGAATGCGTTATGTACAGAGTGCAGGGTTCAGGAATGCGTTATGTACAGAGTGCAGGGTTCAGGAATGGGTTACGTACAGAGTGCAAGGTTCAGGAATGGGTTACGTACAGAGTGCAGGGTTCAGGAATGTGTTATGTACAGAATGCAGGGTTCAGGAATGTGTTATATACAGAGTGCAGGGTTCAGGAATGGGTTACGTACAGAGTGCAGGGTTCAGGAATGTGTTATGTACAGAATGCAGGGTTCAGGAATGCGTTTCATACAGAGTGCAGGGTTCAGGAATGCGTTATGTACAGAGTGCAGGGTTCAGGAATGCGTTATGTACAGAGTGCAGGGTTCAGGAATGCGTTATGTACAGAGTGCAGGGTTCAGGAATGCGTTATGTACAGAGTGCAGGGTTCAGGAATGCGTTATGTACAGAGTGCAGGGTTCAGGAAGGGTTCAGGAATGCGTTATATACAGAGTGCAGGGTTTAGGAATGCGTTATGTACAGAGTGCAGGGTTCAGGAATGCGTTATGTACAGAGTGCAGGGTTCAGGAATGCGTTTCATACAGAGTGCAGGGTTCAGGAATGCGTTATGTACGGAGTGCAGGGTTCAGGAATGCGTTATGTACAGAGTGCAGGGTTCAGGAATGCGTTATGTACAGAGTGCAGGGTTCAGGAATGCGTTATGTACAGAGTGCAGGGTTCAGGAAGGGTTCAGGAATGCGTTATATACAGAGTGCAGGGTTTAGGAATGCGTTATGTACGGAGTGCAGGGTTCAGGAATGGGTTACATACAGAGTGCAGGGTTCAGGAATGCGTTATGTACAGAGTGCAGGGTTCAGGAATGCATTATATACAGAGTGCAGGGTTCAGGAATGCGTTACGTACAGAGTGCAGGGTTCAGGAATGCGTTACGTACAGAGTGCAGGGTTCAGGAATGCGTTACGTACAGAGTGCAGGGTTCAGGAATGCGTTACGTACAGAGTGCAAGGTTCAGAAATGGGTTACGTACAGAGTGCAGGGTTCAGGAATGCGTTTCATACAGAGTGCAGGGTTCAGGAATGCATTACATACAGAGTGCAGGAATGCATTACGTTCAGAGTGCAGGGTTCAGGAGTGCATTACATACAGAGTGCAGGGTTCAGGAATGCGCTATGTACAGAGTGCAGGGTTCAGGAATGCGTTATGTACGGAGTGCAGGGTTCAGGAATGTGTTATGTACAGAGTGCAGGGTTCAGGAATGCGTTTCATACAGAGTGCAGGGTTCAGGAATGCGTTATGTACAGAGTGCAGGGTTCAGGAAGGGTTCAGGAATGCGTTTCATACAGAGTGCAGGGTTCAGGAATGCGTTATGTACGGAGTGCAGGGTTCAGGAATGCGTTATGTACAGAGTGCAGGGTTTAGGAATGCGTTATGTACAGAGTGCAGGGTTCAGGAATGCGTTATGTACAGAGTGCAGGGTTCAGGAATGCGTTATGTACAGAGTGCAGGGTTCAGGAATGTGTTATGTACGGAGTGCAGGGTTCAGGAATGCGTTGTGTACAGAGTGCAGGGTTCAGGAATGCGTTATGTACAGAGTGCAGGGTTCAGGAATGCGTTGTGTACAGAGTGCAGGGTTCAGGAATGCGTTATGTACAGAGTGCAGGGTTCAGGAATGGGTTACGTACAGAGTGCAGGGTTCAGGAAGGGTTCAGGAATGCGTTATATACAGAGTGCAGGGTTTAGGAATGCGTTATGTACAGAGTGCAGGGTTCAGGAATGCGTTACGTACAGAGTGCAGGGTTCAGGAATGCGTTGTGTACAGAGTGCAGGGTTCAGGAATGGGTTACGTACAGAGTGCAGGGTTCAGGAATGCGTTACGTACAGAGTGCAAGGTTCAGGAATGGGTTACGTACAGAGTGCAGGGTTCAGGAATGCGTTACGTACAGAGTACAGGGTTCAGGAATGCGTTACGTACAGAGTGCAGGGTTCAGGAATGGGTTACGTACAGAGTGCAGGGTTCAGGAATGCGTTACGTACAGAGTACAGGGTTCAGGAATGGGTTATGTACAGAGTGCAGGGTTCAGGAATGCGTTACGTACAGAGTGCAGGGTTCAGGAATGCGTTACGTACAGAGTGCAGGGTTCAGGAATACGTTATGTACAGAGTGCAGGGTTCAGGAATGCGTTACGTACAGAGTGCAAGGTTCAGGAATGGGTTACGTACAGAGTGCAGGGTTCAGGAATGCGTTTCATACAGAGTGCAGGGTTCAGGAATGCATTACATACAGAGTGCAGGAATGCATTACGTTCAGAGTGCAGGGTTCAGGAGTGCATTACATACAGAGTGCAGGGTTCAGGAATGCGCTATGTACAGAGTGCAGGGTTCAAGAATGCGTTATGTACGGAGTGCAGGGTTCAGGAATGTGTTATGTACAGAATGCAGGGTTCAGGAATGCGTTTCATACAGAGTGCAGGGTTCAGGAATGCGTTATGTACAGAGTGCAGGGTTCAGGAAGGGTTCAGGAATGCGTTTCATACAGAGTGCAGGGTTCAGGAATGCGTTATGTACGGAGTGCAGGGTTCAGGAATACGTTATGTACAGAGTGCAGGGTTCAGGAATGCGTTACGTACAGAGTGCAAGGTTCAGGAATGGGTTACGTACAGAGTGCAGGGTTCAGGAATGCGTTTCATACAGAGTGCAGGGTTCAGGAATGCATTACATACAGAGTGCAGGAATGCATTACGTTCAGAGTGCAGGGTTCAGGAGTGCATTACATACAGAGTGCAGGGTTCAGGAATGCGCTATGTACAGAGTGCAGGGTTCAAGAATGCGTTATGTACGGAGTGCAGGGTTCAGGAATGTGTTATGTACAGAATGCAGGGTTCAGGAATGCGTTTCATACAGAGTGCAGGGTTCAGGAATGCGTTATGTACAGAGTGCAGGGTTCAGGAAGGGTTCAGGAATGCGTTTCATACAGAGTGCAGGGTTCAGGAATGCGTTATGTACGGAGTGCAGGGTTCAGGAATGCGTTATGTACAGAGTGCAGGGTTTAGGAATGCGTTATGTACAGAGTGCAGGGTTCAGGAATGCGTTATGTACAGAGTGCAGGGTTCAGGAATGCGTTGTGTACAGAGTGCAGGGTTCAGGAATGCGTTATGTACAGAGTGCAGGGTTCAGGAATGGGTTACGTACAGAGTGCAGGGTTCAGGAAGGGTTCAGGAATGCGTTATATACAGAGTGCAGGGTTTAGGAATGCGTTATGTACAGAGTGCAGGGTTCAGGAATGGGTTACGTACAGAGTGCAGGGTTCAGGAATGCGTTGTGTACAGAGTGCAGGGTTCAGGAATGCGTTATGTACAGAGTGCAGGGTTCAGGAATGGGTTACGTACAGAGTGCAAGGTTCAGGAATGGGTTACGTACAGAGTGCAGGGTTCAGGAATGCGTTACGTACAGAGTACAGGGTTCAGGAATGCGTTACGTACAGAGTGCAAGGTTCAGGAATGGGTTACGTACAGAGTGCAGGGTTCAGGAATGCGTTACGTACAGAGTACAGGGTTCAGGAATGCGTTACGTACAGAGTGCAAGGTTCAGGAATGGGTTACGTACAGAGTGCAGGGTTCAGGAATGGGTTACGTACAGAGTGCAGGGTTCAGGAATGCGTTACGTACAGAGTACAGGGTTCAGGAATGCGTTACGTACAGAGTGCAGGGTTCAGGAATGCGTTACATACAGAGTGCAGGGTTCAGGAATGGGTTACGTAGAGAGTGCAGGGTTCAGGAATGGGTTACGTAGAGAGTGCAGGGTTCAGGAATGGGTTACGTAGAGAGTGCAGGGTTCAGGAATGGGTTACGTAGAGAGTGCAGGGTTCAGGAATGTGTTATGTACAGAGTGCAGGGTTCAGGAATGGGTTATGTACAGAGTGCAGGGTTCAGGAATGCGTTATGTACAGAGTGCAGGGTTCAGGAATGGGTTATGTACAGAGTGCAGGGTTCAGGAATGGGTTATGTACAGAGTGCAGGGTTCAGGAATGCGTTATGTACAGAGTGCAGGGTTCAGGAATGGGTTATGTACAGAGTGCAGGGTTCAGGAATGCGTTATGTACAGAGTGCAGGGTTCAGGAATGCGTTATGTACAGAGTGCAGGGTTCAGGGATGGGTTACATACAGAGTACAAGGTTCAGGAATGCGTTATGTACAGAGTGCAGGGTTCAGGAATGGGTTACGTACAGAGTACAAGGTTCAGGAATGGGTTACATACAGAGTACAAGGTTCAGGAATGGGTTATGTACAGAGTGCAGGGTTCAGGAATGGGTTACGTACAGAGTACAAGGTTCAGGAATGGGTTACGTACAGAGTGCAAGGATCAGAAGTTAGTTAAACCACAAAGACACCAATTAACCACTTCCTGTCCGCTAAAACCCTATAGACGGTGGGACAGGAACATCGCCGATTCAGGCTAATGTAATGGAATGTCAAACCGCATCTGAGGTTCATGCGTGGCTCTTAGAGCACACACCTGTGAGCCGTGTGATCGCTGTGTTGCCCGGACATGAAATTGGTCCTATACCACGAGATCCGCATGGTGCAGCTTACAGCTCCTTCTCCTCACACAGAGATCTGCCTGTGAGAAGAGATGTGATTTACAACAGTGTAAGTGCGATAATACAGTTACAGCACCAGCAGTCATTTTACAGTGTCCCTGATCACTGCCGAGCTGTCATCAGTGCTGCCATACCAGTGCCCAAAGAAAACCAGTGCACTAATCACCTCCCTACCTGATCACCACCATACCCTTTGGTTCCTGATCACAGCCACGCCACCCGGTTCCTGATCACAGCCACGCCAGCTTGGTTCCTGATCACAGCCATGCCACCTGGTTCCTGATCACTGCCACGCCAGCTTCGTTCCTGATCACAGCCATGCCACCTGATTCCTGATCACTGCCACGCCAGCTTGGTTCCTGATCACAGCCATGCCACCTGGCTCCTGATCACAACCACGCCAGCTTGGTTCCTGATCACAGCCATGCCACCTGGTTCCTGATCACTGCCACGCCAGCTTGGTTCCTGATCACAGCCATGCCACCTGGTTCCTGATCACTGCCACGCCACTTGGTTCCTGATCACTGCCACGCCACTTGGTTCCTGATCACTGCTACGCCAGCTGGTTCCTAATCATCACCAGGCCAGCAGTTTCCTGATCACCGCAAAGCCAGTGGATACCTGGACACCACCATGCCAGTTGGTTCCTAGTCACCACCATCATCTGTGTGCCATTAGAGCTAACTATGAGTAATTTTCAGCCTCTGCACACAGTTTACAAATGCAGAAATCATGACTAGTGCACCCGAGATAGGTTCATCCAGACCCCACTACACCACCATTACCCTTCCATACCAATCCCCTTTACTTACTATACTTAACAGAAAACACAACACCAATTTTGGAGTAAATGGCCAGCACGGCCTTTTATTAACCAATCAAGTTTAAACACATCAACCATTCCTTATAACAGAAAACATAAAGAGTTGTCGTTGATCTTTGAAGGCACCACCAAAACGATCCGAAATGCACCTGCGGACAACCATATTCCACTAGGCCTCCAGCCGCAACCAACCAGCTCGGAGACAACCATACTGTCCGCAGTGCAGCACCACCACCTTCCAGTTAAACCTCGGTTAACTGGGAATGTTCCCGGGCACACCATACCAACGATGGGTCCCACACCATTTTGTACCTCCAAGATAAGAACCGCCTCCAAAGACCAACCACCGCCCAGGAACCAAAATCACCCCCCCCCCCAGGAGGAACACAACATTCACCAAACAGGGCGGGCGGGAGGGAAGCTCTCTTTCCCACGTCCAGCTCCCAACTGACGCCCCTCCCCAGAACACTCCACCCTAAAGTGCAGGAGACCCCACCTACACTCTCCTCTACCAACCAGATCCCCCAGCTATCCTTTACCAACCCTAATACTAACATTAACCCCTTACACCTCTTCCTTCCCACTCTGGGCCTAGTCATGCCTGCCCTGCGCTAATTCTTTTCTTCTTTTTCCGCTGCGGGCATTTCTTTCCTAGCTAGCTCATGGTGTCCCTTATGTCTGCCCAACAGTGTCTAGTGTGAACTATACCAGCAGGTCCTGATCTCTGCCATACCAGCAGGTCCTGATCTCTGCCATACCAGGGGGTCCTGATCACCACCATCATCTGGGATGAGAGAGTGATTTCAGCTAACTGTGAGTAAGTTTCAGCCTTTGCACACAGTTTGCACACACAAAACATTGCTAGCCAGCTTATGGTGTCCCTGATCTCTGCCCAACAGTGTCCAGTGTAAACCATACCAGGGGATTCTGATCACCACCATACCCAAGGGGTCCTGATCACTGCCATACCCAGGGGGTCCTGATAACTGCCGTACCAAGGGGTCCTGATCACCGCCATACCAAGGGGTCCTGATCACCGCCATCATCTGACGAGAGAGTGATTACTGCTGAGTAATTTTCAGCCTGTGCACACAGTTTACACACACAAAACATTGCCAGCCAGCTCACAGTGTTCCTGATCTTTGCCCAACAGTGTCTAGTGTGAACGAAAGCAGCGGGTCCTGATCACCACCACACCAGGGGGTCTTGATCACTGCCATCATCTGGGATGGGAGAGCGATTACCGCTAACTGTGAGTAATTGTCAGCCTTTGCACACAGTTTACACACACAAAACATTGCCAGCCAGCACATGGTGTCCCTGATCTCTGCCCAACAGTGTGCAGTGTAAACCATACCACTGGGTCCTGATCGCCGCCATACTAGGGGGTCTTGATCACTGCCATACCAGGGGGTCCTGATCAGGGGCGGACTGACAACTCATGGGGCCCCCGGGTAATAGGGGATCATGGGGCCCCTGTGTCCTTGCCCAAACTAAAAAAAGCCTATAAAAAGGTACCAGGGGCATCTCATGGGGCCCCCTACTGACAGTGCCCGAGTTTCCAAATGGTCAGTCCGTCCCTGGTCCTGATCACCACGATACCTGGGGGTCTTGATCACTGCCATAATATACCAAGAGAATGATTACAGCTAACTGTGAGTAATTTTATGTCTCTGCACACCTGATACTATTGTCCCCAATGTTCTGACCAGTAGAGATGAGCGGATCGAACATGGCGAAGTGGAATTCGTTTCGAATATTGGGAAATATTCGATTTGCGACGAATCCGAAGATTAGCCAACTTCGGGTGCGCGAATCGAATTTTCCCAAAAATGGCGGCGACATGTGTGGCGACGGAGCGGGGATCTCTGGGAAGGCGCGCAGACAAGGCGCGCCGACCCATAATGCATTCATTCATGACATGTGATCGCATTAGCCAATCAGCAGCCAGCCAGCCAGCACTGTGTAATGGTGGAGCTATAAATCGCGGCCATCTTAGAATTCTCCATTAGCCTCCGGTCATTCAAGAGAGACAGACCTGTCTGTATTGAGGGACAGAGTTAGGGCCACAGAGACTTTAGGGACACAGAAACGTTACTCAGGGACACAGAACTGTTACTTAGGGACACACAATCGTTACTCAGGGACACACAATCGTTACTCAGGGACACACAATCGTTACTCAGGGACACAGAATTGTTACTCAGGGACAGACACAGAATTGTTACTCAGGGACACAGAATTGTTACTCAGGGACACAGAATCGTTACTAAGGGACAGACACAGAATTGTTACTCAGGGACACAGAATTGTTACTCAGGGACACAGAATCGTTACTCAGGGACACATAATTGTTATTCATGGACACAGAATTGTTACTCAGGGACACAGAATCGTTACTCAGGGACAGACACAGAATTGTTACTCAGGGACACAGAATTGTTACTCAGGGACACAGAATTGTTACTCAGGGACACAGAATCGTTACTCAGGGACAGACACAGAATTGTTACTCAGGGACACAGAATTGTTACTCAGGGACACATAATCGTTACTCAGGGACACAGAATTGTTACTCAGGGACACAGAATTGTTACTCAGGGACATAGAATCGTTACTCAGGGACAGACACATAACTGTTACTCAGGGAAACAGAATTGTTACTCAGGGACACAGAATTGTTACTCAGGGACACAGAATTGTTACTCAGGGACACAGAATCGTTACTGAGGGACAGACACAGAATTGTTACTCAGGGACACAGAATTGTTACTCAGGGACACAGAATTGTTACTCAGGGACACAGAATTGTTACTCAGGGACAGACACAGAATTGTTACTCAGGGATACAGAATTGTTACTCAGGGACACAGAATTGTTACTGAGGGACACAGAATTGTTACTGAGGGACACAGAATCGTTACTGAGGGACACAGAATTGTTACTGAGGGACACAGAATCGTTACTGAGGGACACAGAATTGTTACTCAGGGACACAGAATCGTTACTGAGGGACACAGAATCGTTACTCAGGGACACAGAATTGTTACTCAGGGACACATAATTGTTACTCAGGGACACAGAATAGTTACTCAGGGACAGACACAGAATTGTTACTCAGGGACACAGAATTGTTACTCAGGGACACAGAATTGTTACTCAGAGACACAGAATTGTTACTGAGGGACACAGAATCGTTACTGAGGGACACAGAATTGTTACTCAGGGACACAGAATTGTTACTCAGGGACACAGAATTGTTACTCAGGGACACAGAATCGTTACTCAGGGACAGACACAGAATTGTTACTCAGGGACACAGAATTGTTACTCAGGGACACAGAATTGTTACTCAGGGACACAGAATCGTTACTGAGGGACACAGAATCGTTACTCAGGGACACAGAATTGTTACTCAGGGACACAGAATTGTTACTCAGGGACACAGAATCGTTACTCAGGGACAGACACAGAATTGTTACTCAGGGACACAGAATTGTTACTCAGGGACACAGAATTGTTACTCAGGGACACATAATTGTTACTGAGGGACACAGAATCGTTACTGAGGGACACAGAATTGTTACTCAGGGACACAGAATTGTTACTCAGGGACACAGAATTGTTACTCAGGGACACAGAATCGTTACTCAGGGACAGACATAGAATTGTTACTCAGGGACACAGAATTGTTACTGAGGGACACAGAATCGTTACTGGGGGACACAGAATTGTTACTCAGGGACACAGAATTGTTACTCAGGGACACAGAATCGTTACTCAGGGACAGACACAGAATTGTTACTCAGGGACACAGAATTGTTGAATTAAAGAGTATGTCAGACAACACGCAGAGGAGTGGCAGAGGAGGCAATGTTTCAGGAGCGAGCAGATGTGGCAGCAGAGGAAGGGGTCGAGGCAGCACTAGTCGCAGCCAGAGGCCAGTGCTCCCGGTGTCTTCCAGCGGTCGTGTCTCCACCGACAACCCTGCCGTCATCGATTGGTTGGCTCGGTCGTCTTCCTCTTCCCAGGTCACCTCTGACACCTACAAACAACGGTCGGTGTGTACGTCAGACACAACCGTTAGTTGGCATGGCCCGGGAGCAAGCCCACTGAAATCACGTGTCCTCTACCTGCCCCTGTCCTTTGGTGTTCCCTCACCAAGCGAAGTATCGCATGCTGTGGGCTCAGCCCCACTGTACAGTGAGGAAGAGCTAACAGAGGGCGGTCAGGAACGGGGGGAGACATCCGCCTCTTCAGCAGCCAGGCGAAGAAGTACTGGCAAGTAGAGTGGCTCTGTAGCCGGTCTAGAGACAGGTCTGTCTCCTGACCCACACGCAGCCGAGGGGGCTAGTAGTGAGGCGGAGACCCTAATTGATGATGATGAGGCTGATCGCACTTGGCAGCCTCGTCGTCATCAGGCTATTGCTTCCGCATCATCAGGAGAAGAGGGTGCCAGCTTGGCAGCGAGCAAAACAGTCGGTGGGTTGCCCAGGAGGCAGCAGGGTCGCAGCAGTGTCAGTGGAGGCAAACGGCCACGGAGTAGAGCACCAGCTCCACTGCAGCCTACCACCACGGCCAGTAGTGGTGCCGGTGTGCACGGAGGAAGTAGCAGTCAGCCAGTGAGGAGTATCGGGGGCAAAGTTTCCTACTCGGCGGTGTGGCAATTTTTCGTCAAGCCGCCCGAGGAAGTAAACGTAGCCGTATGTCGACTATGTGGCCAGAAAGTCAAGCGTGGCCAGGGGGCCCATGTTGGGACTACAGCGTTGCGTCAGCATATGCAGCGTCGCCATTCGGTGGCCTGGGAAAACCGTGATAAAGATACGGCGGTTCTGCCTGCCCCAGCCCCCGCTCCATCACCCGCTCCGTTACTTGCTCCGTCACCCGACGTCAATCGCCCTCTATCAGCCAGTCAAGGCTCCAACACCTCTGCTGAGGGGAGTTGTCGCTCGTTGGCATCTTCCGCTCGTTCAGATGCTCCTTCTCCTGCTACTCCTCTTCACGGATTCCGTCAGCAGTCTTTCTTGGAATCCGTTTCCAAGAGACAACAGTTTGCGAGCACGCACCCGACGGTGCAGAAGCTGAACGTCCTCCTGTCCAAGTTGCTGGTGCTGCAGTCCCTCCCTTTCCAAGTGGTGGACTCAGCACCTTTCCGAGAAATGATGGCTTGTGCCGCGCCGCGGTGGAGAGTGCCAAGCCGGCATTTCTTCGCCAAAAAGGCAGTGCCAGCCCTGCATTCACATGTAGAAGAGATGGTGGGCCAGTCTTTGAGCATGTCGGTCTCTGCCAAAGTGCACGGCAGCGCCGACGTGTGGAGCTGTAACTACGGTCAGGGACAGTACATGTCATTTACGGCCCACTGGGTGAACGTGGTGCCGGCACAGCCGCACCAGCAACTTGGACAGGTCACGCCGCTTTTGCCTCCACGTTTGCACGTCCTTGGTCCAGCAAGCATGTCCGCCTCTACCACCTCTTCTTCCGCCGTGTCCTCAGCCGCCACCCCCGTGCCAAGTCCCATTACCCGACCGGCATATCACATGTGCAGGGCGCAACGGTGTCACGCTGTGCTGCACCTGGTATGCCTTGGCGAACGTAGTCACACAGGGGAGGAACTTCTGAGTGTAATGAACAGAGAAATCGACAGATGGCTGTCTCCGCGCAAACTGAAAATCGGAACCATGTTGACCGACAACGGAAAGAACATGGTGTCTGCTCTGCGTCAAGGAAGGTTGTGCCATGCGCCATGCATGGCTCACGTGTTCAATCTGGTTGTCAAGCGGTTCCTAAAATCCACCATCCCACTGCAAGACATCCTTAAAATGTCACGTAAACTTTGCATGCATTTCAGCCATTCCTACACCGCAAAGCACACCCTCATTGAGCTGCAGCGGCAGAACGGAATTCTACAGCATCGCCTGATCTGCGACGTTGCAACAAGGTGGAATTCAACCCTACACATGTTAGACCGCCTTTACGAGCAGCGAAAGGCCATCACCGATTTCCTGATGTTACAAGCGGATAAAGGTACTCCCCTGTGTAACTTCGATGTCAGCCATTGGCAGCTCATGCGTGACACCTGCCGCTTGCTCAGGCCCTTTGAGGAGGCCACGCTATTCGTGAGTCGGCAGGACTATGGGATGAACGACGTCATTCCTCTGTTGCACGTCCTGGAACAAATGCTGTTAACAATGGCTGGTCAGGGTGCGGTAGACGTGGCGCACAGATCTCAACGCCACATGACCCCTGTGGGGGCAGGACAGGAAGAAGAGGAGGAGGTAGAGGAGGACATTGGTGCTCAGGAATTATTGAGTGAAATGGGTGGTTTTTCCACTCAGCGGACAGGAGTGGAGGAGCAGGAGCATCTGGTAGAGGAGGAGGAGGAGACAGAGGACCCAGACGCACCGTGGCAGTATGCTGTGGAGATGGAGGCAGGGAGTCCCTCGCATTCCTTGGCACAAATGGCCCATAGCATGCTCGGTTGCTTGCGTAGCGACAGCCGAATAATAACCATCAGACAGAGGGATGACTTTTGGCTGTCCACCTTGTTGGACCCTCGCTACCGTTCCAAAATGGTGGCCTTTTTCACACCTGCTGAGAGGGAGGCCAAAATAACGTACTATAAAAACCACCTATGTAGTCAGTTGGTCTCTGCCTTTCTGCGCCAACGTCCATCCTCAGACACTGTGGGCCCTGTGCGCTCGCGTTCCGCTGCCATGGCAGCAGGGGAGGGGTGGGGTGGTAGGAGCAGTGGCAGCTCCACCAGCAGCGGCTGCCTCAGTCTGCAGTCGATGATGAGTAGCTTTCTTCACCAGCGCAGTGAGGAAACTACTAACCAGCCGCAGCAGCAGCAGCATCAGGTGGACCTGGAGCAGGACCTCAAACAACAGGCTTGGGCCTACTTGGACAGCACCCTGCCAACCAAGGTAGACAATCCCCTTGACTACTGGGCAACGAAACTTGACCTTTGGCCCCAACTAGCTGAATTTGCCCTTGAAAGGCTGTCATGCCCGGCCAGTAGCGTGGCATCGGAGCGCGTGTTTAGTGCGGCAGGAGGTATTGTAACTCCGCGGAGGACACGACTGTCCACCCAAAGTGTGGAGAGACTCACGTTTGTGAAAATGAATCAGGCGTGGATTAGTCTGGATTTCCAACCACCAGTTCCTGACACAACTGACTAAATCCGCCATGAATCATACCCCAAACATGTTATTATTTTTAACATAGGCCTCTGTATGGCCTTCAATTTAAGCTGCTTACGCTTCGCCACTCTGCCATGGGCCCCTGTACCGCCTCCTCTTGCTGCTGCCAGGTCCAGAGTGTGTCATGGGTCCCTGTACGGCCTCCCATTGCTGCTGTCTCCATCGCCACACTCTGCCATGTGCCACTTTCAGGTCTCCTCACACTGCTGGTGGGTTCCATTTTGTCATAGGGTGCTGGCAGATTACGGGCCTCCCATTGCTGCTGCCAGGCCCGTAATCTGCCATGGGCCCCTGTACCGCCTCCTCATGCTGCTGCCAGGTCCAGAGTGTGTCATGGGTCCCTGTATGGCCTCCCATTGCTGCTGTCTCCATCGCCACACTCTGCCATGTGCCACTTTCAGGTCTCCTCACACTGTTGGTGGGTTCCATTTTGTCATAGGGTGCTGGCAGATTACGGGCCTCCCATTGCTGCTGCCAGGCCCGTAATCTGCCATGGGCCCCTGTACCGCCTCCTCATGCTGCTGCCAGGTCCAGAGTGTGTCATGGGTCCCTGTACGGCCTCCCATTGCTGCTGTCTCCATCGCCACACTCTGCCATGTGCCACTTTCAGGTCTCCTCACACTGCTGGTGGGTTCCATTTTGTCATAGGGTGCTGTATGGCCTCCCATTGCTGCTGCCAGGCCCCTAATCTGCCATGGGCCCCCGTACCGCCTCCTCATGCTGCTGCCAGGCCCGTAATCTGCCATGGGCCCTTGTACCGCCTCCTCATGCTGCTGCCAGGTCCAGAGTGTGTCATGGGTCCCTGTACGGCCTCCCATTGCTGCTGTCTCCATCGCCAGACTCTGCCATGTGCCACTTTCAGGTCTCCTCACACTGCTGGTGGGTTCCATTTTGTCATAGGGTGCTGTATGGCCTCCCATTGCTGCTGCCAGGCCCCTAATCTGCCATGGGCCCCTGTACCGCCTCCTCATGCTGCTGCCAGGCCCGTAATCTGCCATGGGCCCCTGTACCGCCTCCTCATGCTGCTGCCAGGTCCAGAGTGTGTCATGGGTCCCTGTACGGCCTCCCATTGCTGCTGTCTCCATCGCCACACTCTGCCATGTGCCACTTTCAGGTCTCCTCACACTGCTGGTGGGTTCCATTTTGTCATTATGTGCTGGCAGATTACGGGCCTCCCATTGCTGCTGCCAGGCCCGTAATCTGCCATGGGCCCCTGTACCGCCTCCTCATGCTGCTGCCAGGTCCAGAGTGTGTCATGGGTCCCTGTACGGCCTCCCATTGCTGCTGTCTCCATCGCCAGACTCTGCCATGTGCCACTTTCAGGTCTCCTCACACTGCTGGTGGGTTTCATTTTGTCATAGGGTGCTGTATGGCCTCCCATTGCTGCTGCCAGGCCCCTAATCTGCCGTGGGCCCCCGTACCGCCTCCTCATGCTGCTGCCAGGCCCGTAATCTGTCATGGGCCCCTGTACCGCCTCCTCATGCTGCTGCCAGATCCAGAGTGTGTCATGGGTCCCTGTACGGCCTCCCATTGCTGCTGTCTCCATCGCCACACTCTGCCATGTGCCACTTTCAGGTCTCCTCACACTGCTGGTGGGTTCCATTTTGTCATAGGGTGCTGTATGGCCTCCCATTGCTGCTGCTAGGCCCCTAATCTGCCATGGGCCCCCGTGCCGCCTCCTCATGCTGCTGCCAGGCCCGTAATCTGCCATGGGCCCCTGTACCGCCTCCTCATGCTGCTGCCAGGTCCAGAGTGTGTCATGGGTCCCTGTACGGCCTCCCATTGCTGCTGTCTCCATCGCCACACTCTGCCATGTGCCACTTTCAGGTCTCCTCACACTGCTGGTGGGTTCCATTTTGTCATAGGGTGCTGGCAGATTACGGGCCTCCCATTGCTGCTGCCAGGCCCGTAATCTGCCATGGGCCCCTGTACCGCCTCCTCATGCTGCTGCCAGGTCCAGAGTGTGTCATGGGTCCCTGTACGGCCTCCCATTGCTGCTGTCTCCATCGCCAGACTCTGCCATGTGCCACTTTCAGGTCTCCTCACACTGCTGGTGGGTTCCATTTTGTCATAGGGTGCTGGCAGATTACGGGCCTCCCATTGCTGCTGCCAGGCCTGTAATCTGCCATGGGCCCCCGTACCGACTCCTCATGCTGCTGCCAGGCCCGTAATCTGTCATGGGCCCCTGTACCGCCTCCTCATGCTGCTGCCAGGTCCAGAGTGTGTCATGGGTCCCTGTACGGCCTCCCATTGCTGCTGTCTCCATCGCCACACTCTGCCATGTGCCACTTTCAGGTCTCCTCACACTGCTGGTGGGTTCCATTTTGTCATAGGGTGCTGTATGGCCTCCCATTGCTGCTGCCAGGCCCGTAATCTGCCATGGGCCCCCGTACCGACTCCTCATGCTGCTGCCAGGCCCGTAATCTGTCATGGGCCCCTGTACCGCCTCCTCATGCTGCTGCCAGGTCCAGAGTGTGTCATGGGTCCCTGTACGGCCTCCCATTGCTGCTGTCTCCATCGCCACACTCTGCCATGTGCCACTTTCAGGTCTCCTCACACTGCTGGTGGGTTCCATTTTGTCATAGGGTGCTGTATGGCCTCCCATTGCTGCTGCCAGGCCCCTAATCTGCCATGGGCCCCCGTACCGCCTCCTCATGCTGCTTCCAGGCCCGTAATCTGTCATGGGCCCCTGTACCGCCTCCTCATGCTGCTGCCAGGTCCAGAGTGTGTCATGGGTCCCTGTACGGCCTCCCATTGCTGCTGTCTCCATCGCCACACTCTGCCATGTGCCACTTTCAGGTCTCCTCACACTCACTGCTGGTGGGTTCCATTTTGTCATAGGGTGCTGTATGGCCTCCCATTGCTGCTGCCAGGCCCCTAATCTGCCATGGGCCCCCGTACCGACTCCTCATGCTGCTGCCAGGCTTGTAATCTGTCATGGGCCCCTGTACCGCCTCCTCATGCTGCTGCCAGGTCCAGAGTGTGTCATGGGTCCCTGTACGGCCTCCCATTGCTGCTGTCTCCATCGCCACACTCTGCCATGTGCCACTTTCAGGTCTCCTCACACTGCTGGTGGGTTCCATTTTGTCATAGGATGCTGTATGGCCTCCCATTGCTGCTGCCTCCACCGCCACACTGTGGCTCCACACTCTGGTTTTGGCCCCGTGACTGCCCAAATGAGTGAAGTGTGTGGTGTGCGGTGATTCTAAGATCGACGGCACTCATCTGCATGTCATACTGACTGACAGTATTATTTCTCTTCCCCAGCAGACTCCAAGGGCATTTAAATTAAAGGTACAGTGTTCTGCACTAATATAAAGGCTCTCTGAAGCCTAGAAACACCCTTTTTATAAGGTAAATTTGCAGCGAATATATTCGACGCGAATCAAATTTATTCCTCGAATTCGCCGAATCAGCCGAATCAAATTTTTAAATACTTCGCTCATCTCTACTGACCAGCCTAGCCTCTGTATAGGAGAGTGCGTCCGTCAATATCACAATTCAATTCGATATTGGTGAAGGTATGGTGATATTTCCCTTTTTACTATCTGCCATCTCCCTGCCACATTTCTACCTGCTGCCTGGACTCATTTGCCTGTCTCTGCCAGCCAACTGAACTGACCCTGGCTTGTTCATCAAATATGTCTCTTCCTGCCATCTGAACTGACCTCAGCCTGTTAAGCGACCATGATTTTTGCCTGACACCTGGACTGATCTTTTGTCCTGCCACTATAGCAGTAGGATTTAAGACAACACAGGGATTGTCTGGACCAATCCTTTGACCATGTCTCTGCTTGGCACCAGTACTGACACATCTGCACATCCCACTGGCTATGTTCTTGCGAAACACCAGTGCCACCCATCCTCTGCAGACAACTACAGTACTGAAACCACAGGTACTCTTTAGCTTACCCTTTGTTCAACCTGTTGTACTTTCTGGGCAGTGAACATAGTGCTCTGTGGGCAATCACGTAACAGTAGGTAGTCAAGTGATGGAGAGTGTAATAAGGCTGAAGTATTATGGGTGGAACTGCACATGGGGGTGCATACTACAAAGGTAATAATAGGAGTTTGTTATAGGCCTCCCAATCTTAATGAGGAAGTGGAAACTCAGCTCCTTGCACAGATCAAAAGGGCTGGGACAGGGATAATAATGGGGAATTTTAACTATCCAGAAACTGACTGGAGAAATGGTACTGCAGAACAGTTGAAGGGCAAACATCTTTAAACCTACTACAAGAGCCCCTACTAGGAATGATGTTCTGCTGGACCTGGTAATCTCAAACCATGCTGAGCTTATTAAGAATGTCCATATAAAAGAACATCTGGGTAGCAGTGACCATAACATGATTTCATTTATTGTTAGATGTAAACAGCAAGCACATACAGGAAAAATAAATGTTCAATTTCAAGAGAGCTAATTTTCCAAGGCTGAGAGCTGCTCTCCAAGATTTAGACTGGGAGGGAATATTGGCATCACTGAACACAACACAGAAATGGGAGTTCTTTAAAAAAGACTGTATGTGAACACACTGCAAAATATATTCCCATGGGCAACAAGTTTAAAAGGCTAAAAATCAAACCTATGTGGCTTACGGCCAAAGTTAAAAAAGCTATAGATAATAAGAAAAGATCTTTTATTAAATATAAACATGAAGGAACACTATCATCGTTTAAACGTTACAAAGAGTATAAAAAAAATGCAAAAAGGAAATAAAGGTCACAAAAATTGAAAATGAACGACAGATTACAAAAGATAGCAGGACCAACCCCAAAAAATTCTTCAAATATATTAACAGTAAAAAGGTCCGGTCCGAGCATGTAGGCCCTTTACAGAATCATCTAGAGGGGGTGACTGGGGACAAAGAGAAGTCAAATTTATTAAATACCTCCTTTAGCTCTGTGTATACAAAGGAGCATGGGGGAGCTCTTGTCCATAATGGGTGTGGTACTGACACAGCTCCAGATGATCCACATTGGCTCACAATTGATATGATCCAAAAATATTTAGACAGAATAAAGGTGAATAAAGCCCCTGGACTGGATGGCATACACCCACGGGTCCTTAAAGAATTGAGCTCTGTCATTTCAAAGACATTGTTCCTAATTTTTAGGGACTCTTTAATGACTGGCATAGTACCACTGGATTGGTGTAAGGCCAATGTGGGGCCAATATTTAAAAAGGGGTCAAAATCTTTACCAAGTAATTATAGACCTGTTAGTGTAACTTCTATAGTTGGGGAGATACTGGAGAGTTTAATAAAAGATCACATAGATGAGTTCTTACTGGAAAAAAATATTTTAAGCAACAGACAGCATGGATTCATGAAAGACAGAAGGTGTCAAACAAATCCGATTTCTTTTTATGAGGAGGTGAGCAAAACCCTGGACAGAGGGGTGGCAGTGGACGTGGTATACTTGGACAGAGGGGTGGCTGTGAACGGTGTATACTTGGACAGAGGGGTGGCTGTGAACGGTGTATACTTGGACAGAGGGGTGGTGGTGGACGTGGTATACTTGGACAGAGGGGTAGCTGTGGACATGGTATACTTGGACAGAGGGGTGGCTGTGGACGTGGTATACTTGAACAGAGGGGTGGTGGTGGACGTGGTATACTTGGACAGAGGGGTGGCGGTGGACATTGTATACATGGCCAGAGGGGTGGCTGTGGACGTGGTATACTTGGACAGAGGGGTGGTGGTGGACGTGGTATACTTGGACAGAGGGGTGGCGGTGGACGTGGTATACTTGGACAGAGGGGTGGCGGTGGACGTGGTATGCTTGGATTTTGCAAAAGCGTTTGACACAGTTCCCCACACACGGCTAATGTGTAAGGTAAAGTCTACAGACTTAGAAAAATCTGTATGTAAATTATAGAAAACTGGCTAAAAGATTGTATTCAAAGAGTAGTGGTTAATGATTCATACTCTGAATGGTCTAGGGTGTCAGTGGGGTACCACAGGGTTCAGTGTTATTAGTGGGGTACCCCAAGGTTCAGTGTTGGGATCCTTACTTTTTAATATATTTATAAACAATATAGGGTCTGGGATTATAAATCCCATTTCAGTCTTTGCAGATGACACCAAGCTGTGCCGGGGAATAACGTCCTTACAGGATGTCTCCAACTTACAAGCCGACCTCAATGCTCTGTGTAATTGGGGGACTATGGGGCCAATGAGGTTTAATATTGATAAATGTAAGGTTCTGCACTTGGGAGCTAAGAATATGCATCATACATACTAGGGGGGGTACAACTGGGGGGCAATGGTGGAGAAGGATCTGGGGGTTCTGATAGATCACAAGTTTAATAATGGCAGCAATGCCAAGCTGCCAAGTTTCTAAAGCGAGCAAAATCCTCTTTTGTATTAAAAGAGGTAAAGAGGTATAGAATCCAGAGGGAGAGATATCATTTTACAACCCCCCCCCCCCAGTACAAATCATTAGTAACACCTCATCTGGAATATGCAGTTCAGTTTTGGGCTCCAATTCACAAAAACAACATTGGGGAACTGGAGGAAGTACAGAGAAGGGCAACTAAACTGATACGAGGCATGGAGGAGATCAGCTATGAGGAAAGATTAGAGGAACTGAATTTATTCTCTACTGAGAAGTAGATTAAGGGGGGCTATAATCTCCATGTATAATACATAAGGGGGGATATGATCTCTATGTATAATACATAAGGGGGGATATAATCTCCATGTATAATACATAAGGGGGGATATAATCTCCATGTATAATACATAAGGGGGGATATGATCTCCATGTATAATACATAAGGGGGGATATGATCTCTATGTATAATACATAAGGGGGATATGATATCCATGTATAATACATAAGGGGGATATGATCTCCATGTATAATACATAAGGGGGGATATGATCTCCATGTATAATACATAAGGGGGATATGATCACCATGTATAATACATAAGGGGGATATGATCTCCATGTATAATACATAAGGGGGATATGATCTCCATATATAATACATAAGGGGGGATATGATCTCCATGTATAATACATAAGGGGGGATATGATCTCCATGTATAATACATAAGGGGGGATATGATCTCCATGTATAATACATAAGGGGGGATATGATCTCCATGTATAATACATAAGGGGGGGATATGATCTCCATTATAATACATAAGGGGGGATATGATCTCCATGTATAATACATAAGGGGGGATATGATCTCCATGTATAATACATAAGGGGGGATATGATCTCCATGTATAATACATAAGGGGGGATATGATCTCTATGTATAATACATAAGGGGGGATATGATCTCCATGTATAATACATAAGGGGGGATATGATCTCCATGTATAATACATAAGGGGGGTATGATCTCCATGTATAATACATAAGGGGGGATATGATCTCCATGTATAATACATAAGGGGGGATATGATCTCCATGTATAATACATAAGGGGGGGATATGATCTCCATTATAATACATAAGGGGGGATATGATCTCCATGTATAATACATAAGGGGGGATATGATCTCCATGTATAATACATAAGGGGGGATATGATCTCTATGTATAATACATAAGGGGGGATATGATCTCCATGTATAATACATAAGGGGGGATATGATCTCCATGTATAATACATAAGGGGGGTATGATCTCCATGTATAATACATAAGGGGGGATATGATCTCCATGTATAATACATAATGGGGGGATATGACCTCCATGTATAATACATAAGGGGGATATGATCTCCATGTATAATACATAAGGGGGGATATGATCTCCATGTATAATATATAAGGGGGGATATGATCTCTATGTATAATACATAAGGGGGGATATGATCTCCATGTATAATACATAAGGGGGGATATGATCTCCATGTATAATACATAAGGGGGGTATGATCTCCATGTATAATACATAAGGGGGGATATGATCTCCATGTATAATACATAATGGGAGGATATGACCTCCATGTATAATACATAAGCGGGATATGATCTCCATGTATAATACATAAGGGGGGATATGATCTCCATGTATAATACATAAGGGGGGGATATGATCTCCATGTATAATACATAAGGGGGGATATGATCTCCATGTATAATACATAAGGGGGGTATGATCTCCATGTATAATACATAAGGGGGGATATGATCTCCATGTATAATATATAAGGGGGGATATGATCTCCATGTATAATATATAAGGGGGATATGATCTCCATGTATAATACATAAGGGGGATATGATCTCCATGTATAATACATAAGGGGGGGATATGATCTCCATGTATAATACATAAGGGGGGATATGATCTCCATGTATAATACATAAGGGGGATATGATCTCCATGTATAATACATAAGGGGGGGATATGATCTCCATGTATAATACATAAGGGGGGATATGATCTCCATGTATAATACATAAGGGGGGGTATGATCTCCATGTATAATACTTAAGGTGGGATATGATCTCCATGTATAATACATAAGGGGGGATATGATCTCCATGTATAATACATAAGGGGTATATGATCTCTGTGTATAATACATAAGGGGGGGATATGATCTCCATGTATAATACATAAGGGGGGGATATGATCTCCATGTATAATACATAAGGGGGATATGATCTCCATGTATAATACATAAGGGGGGGGATATGATCTCCATGTATAATACATAAGGGGGATATGATCTCCATGTATAATACATAAGGGGGATATGATCTCCATGTATAATACATAAGGGGGATATGATCTCCATGTATAATACATAAGGGGGGATATGATCTCTGTGTATAATACATAAGGGGGGGATATGATCTCCATGTATAATACATAAGGGGGGGGATATGATCTCCATGTATAATACATAAGGGGGGATATGATCTCCATGTATATTACATAAGGGGGGATATGATCTCCAAGTATAATACATAAGGGGGGATATGATCTCCATGTATAATACATAAGGGGGGGATATGATCTCCATGTATAATACATAAGGGGGGATATGATCTTCATGTATAATACATAAGGGGGGATATGATCTCCATGTATAATACATAAGGGGGGATATGATCTCCATGTATAATACATAAGGGGGGATATGATCTCCATGTATAATACATAAGGGGGGATATGATCTCTATGTATAATACATAAGGGGGATATGATCTTCATGTATAATACATAAGGGGGGATATGATCTCCATGTATAATACATAAGGGGGGGATATGATCTCCATGTATAATACATAAGGGGGTGGGATATGATCTCCATGTATAAATACATCAGTGGTTCATATAGTGAACTCGGTGTAGTTATTCCCTCTGAGGTCATTACAGAGGACAAGGAGGCGCTCTTTATGTCTGGAGGAAAAGAAATTTAATCTCCAAACATGGAAAGGTTTCTTCACAGTAAGAGCTTTGAAAATCTGGAATAGACTCCCTCCAGAGTTGGTTGTGGCCAGCTCAGTGGATTGCTGTAGGAAAGTCCTGGATTCTTTCTTGGATACACAGAATATAACTGGATATAACATTTATAGGGAAAGTTGATCCAGGGAATATCCGATTGCCTCTCGGGGGATCAGGAAGGAATGTTTTTTCCCTGCAGGAGCAAATTGGATCGTGCTTTGCTGGGTTTTTTGTCTTCCTCTGGATCAATTGTGGGAGTAGGATTATAACTTTTTTTTTCTTTCTTTTCTTTTCTTTATGGTTGAACGGGATGGACTTTTGTCTTTTTTCAGCCAGACTAACTATGTAAGAAATTACAGTAGGTGTGTAATTTATACCCATAGAGTGCCTAAAGATGCTTATTGGACGTGGGGCCCCTCTATGTGGCTAGGCTGTGAAAAACTCTCACACATGTGGTATTACCATACTCAGGAGGAATAGCAGAATGTATTTCAAAGTGTAATTTTAAGTATTACAATGCTGTGTATTAGAAATATCTTATTAATTGACAACTCTGCGTTAAAAAATACATTTTCATGTTCATTCCTCATTTTCCAAAAACTTGTCGCAAACGCATGAAGTCTTCAGAAGACTTCCCATGACCCTTATAAGATACCTTGGTGTGTTTTCTTTCTAAAACGTGGTCACTTTATGGGTGTTTTCACTGTCCTGATGCTCCAGGGCTTTCAAAAATGCAATAGGCAGTCAAGAAATGAGATCTGTAATTTTTGCCCCTAGAACCCCTAAAGGTGCTTATTGGATATGGGGCCCTTCTATGTGGCTCAGTTGTGAAAAAAATCTCACACGTGTAGTATCAGCATACTCAGGAGGAGTTAGAAAATGTGTTTTGAGGTGTAATGTTAAATATGCCTGTGCTGTGTATTATAAATATCTTACTAACTGACAACTTTGCATAAAAAAATACAATTTAATTTTCTTTCCTCATTTTCCAGAAACTTGTGGCAAAAAATGAAATCTTTAGAAGACCCCACATGCCTCTCAGAAGATACCTTGGTGTGTTTACTTTCCAAAATGTGGTTATTTCTGAGTGTTTCCACTGCCTTGGTACTTCAAGGCCTGCAAAATTGTGATAAGTAGTAAAAATAGTACACGTATAATTTTTGCCCCTAGAACGCGTAATGGTGCTTAAAGGTGCTTATTGGATTTGGGACCACTCTATGTGGCTAGGCTGTAAACAAGTTTTCACACATGTAGTATCAACATACTCAGGAAGCGTAGCAGAATGTGTTTTGACCAGGGGCGGACTGACCATTTGGGAACTCGGGCACTGCCCGAGGGCCCTGGGTCAGTAGGGGGCCCCATGAGATGCCCCTGGTACCTATCATAGGCTTTTTTGGGTGTGGTTTGAGTGTGGGCAAGGACACAAGGGCCCCATGATCCCCTATTGCCCGGGAGCCCCATGAGTTGTCAGTCCGCCCCTGGTTTTGAGGTGTAATTTTAAGTATGCCGATGCTGTGTATTAGAAATATCTTACTAATTGACAACTTTGCATAAAGAAATACATTTTTATTTTCTTTCCATACTTTCCAAAAACTTGTGGCAAAAAATTAAGTCTTCAGAAGCCCCACATGCCTCTTTCCAAAATGTGGGCATTTTGTAAATGTTTCCACTGTCCTGATACTCCAAGGCCTCCAAAACTTTTATAGGTAATCAAAAAATTAGATGTGTAATTTTTGCCCCTAGAACGCCTAACGATGCTTATTGGATATGAGGCCCCCCTATGTGGCTAGCCTGTGAAACAGTTTCACACGTGTTATCGCCATACTCAGGAGGAGTCAGAGAATGTGTTTTGGGGTGTAAATGTAAGTACGCCTATGCTGTGTGTGAGAAAAAACTTGTTAAAATTACAACTTTGTGAAAAAAAAATAGATTTTTCCGGCTTTCATCACGTTCCAAAAAATGTTGGCAAAAAATTACAACTTCAAAAAACTTACAATGCCTCTTATTAAATACCTCAGACTGTCTACTTTCCAAAAAGGGGTCATTTGGGGGGTATTTTTACTGTCCTGGCGTTTTAGGGCCCAATTTGGACCTTGTCACTTAGGGGTGGACACACTTTTATTGCCAGCGGTTTAGACATTAATGGCGGTGTGTTGAGTTATTTGAGGGGACAGCAAATTTCCATGTTATACAAGCTGTACACTGACATTGTAGCAAAGTGTCATTTCTTCAGTGTTGTCACATGAAAAGAAAGAATCAAATATTGACACAAATGTGAGGGGGGGAACTCACTTCTGGGAAATACTGTATATACCATGGTTTGTGAACTCTATAACTTTCAGACGGACTAAATAATATATACTTTTTCGGGTTACTTTTACCAAAAAGGGTAGCAGAATACATTTGGTCAAAATTTATGAAGAAAGCATATTTAATCGCAAAATGTGATTTTGAAGAAAAACATGTTTTTTTTTCACAATTTTCAATATTTTTTGTTTGTATAGCAAAAAATAAAAAAAACCCAGTGGTATATAAATACCACCAAAAGAAAGCTCTCTTTGTCTCAAAAAAATTGTAAAAATTTCATTTGGATACAGCATTGCATGCCAGAGTAATTATACTTCAAATTGTGACCGTGCTGAAAACTGAAAATTGGTCTGGACTGGAAGGGGGTGAAAGTGTCCGGTCTTGAAGTGGTTAAACATACAATTATGTTCTAAAATCTTGATGAACAGCATACGGGAGTTGAGGCAAGAATGCAGGAGGCATCAGACGGATAACAAATGAGTGCAGCTGAGCAGGACCTGCAACACTACTGCACGCGTCAACAGGATTACATCTCTCATAGTCAAAACCTAAAACAAAAATTCCTTGATAAAGGGTATTTGGAAACTTTAGTAGAGACAGTCTATCTGTACTACAGTATCTTGAATCTGCTGAGAATACTGACATCATACCAATCAACAATGGGGACTCACAACCAATTAGATTTACAACTCAATTCCCTACTCAATTTAGACAAATAGAGCCTATACTACAAAATCACTGGCCTATTCTTCTTGAGGACCCCCACCTCAAAAATTCTCTAACTAATAAACCGAAGGTCTCATACAGATGAACACGAAATATAAAAAGCAGAATTGCTCCCAGTAGATACAACAGTAAAAGCCACTTTAACAACCATACCCCCACTTTCCTCGCCCTGAAAGGCATGTACCAGTGCCAAAAGTTGAGGTGCCTCACATGTCCAGCATTGACAAAAGGACTTCACCCACAAAGATGCCACTTATGTGATACCCCATTTTTTCAACTGTTCCACCTAATTTGTGGTGCATTGTCTGTCCTGCCCTTCTGGTAAGCTATATATAGGCAGTACAATGTGCACCTTGAAAAAGAGATTTGAGGAACATCAGAGGTTCATTGAAGAGGGTTCTGATAAACACAGTGTCCCAAGGCACTTTTACAGAATATCATGGAAAATCTTCTGAGGGTCTGTCAGTTTGAATCCTGAAAGCCATTCCTCGCATCCATCCTCCACAGAGTGTTTTAAGGAGAACCTATTGGATTTATACATTGAATACTTTAGCCCCTGGTGGACTGATTGAGGAACTCAAAGTCTACACTGTTCTATAATTCGGCTTCAAACTCGTTACCCTATACATCAGTGGTCTTGTATTTTATCATATAATCTCCTTAATTGGACACTGTTAGTATGTACAGTATGTACTCCAGATTAATGTTCTAATATAATTCCAGACCAGCCTATATGGTTACACTATTATTACTATTTAGTCTGCTATTTTCATTACTTTTCTGCTTGTCATTTTTTCCTTTCCTCTTTCTTGATAACACATGAGCAGTCTCTAGTGTTTAATGAATGAATTGTTCACTCTTACCCAGGACCCTTAAGGTCTTATCATCATGACCCATATTGAATTTGCCAACAAATTGTAAGTAATTCAGCTCATCACTAATTAACTATTACTAGTTGTAACATATAACACCTTTTTTAATATATTAATGTATTTCTTATTGTCTTACAATGTCTCATTAGTATTTTATTTGCCTTTTATATTAGTTTTTTAAACTAGTTCTTTACATTTTTCATCATCCTTGTACATGTTAGCGCATTATGATGTAAGTTGGGGTGCCTCCTCATTGTCTGTATCCGAGTGCGTTCTTCTCACAGCTCCTGGGCATAAATACCACAGTAAAGATGGCTCCCCTTATGGCCTGAAGAAGGAGCATGCATGCTCCGAAACGCATACTGTCCCCTCTGCTTGCTGACCCGGAGGTGACGTCATCGCTCAACCTACGGCGTCTCTCAGCCTTAGACCATCACATGGACTGCTGGATTCCATCAGCACCACCACAGGCTCACCACTTTGGTAGCAGAGACTCCCAGTGGGTCCACCCGGATTTGTACAGCAGAACTTACATCTATACAAGTGCAATCTCATTCTATTTCTGTGAGTTGCCAACTTTTAGCCATTAAAGTTATTACCTATTGCTACACTTAGGTGCGCTGTTCCCTTGTGTATCCACCTTAATGTTGAACCTCACCTGAACGCGGTCCTGCCTTGTCCCAGGCATTAGTGAGCGTGTACACCAGAGAAGAGAGTAGAGGCCTTCATGTGCACGAGTGAGGGGGTGCCCTACTCACAAGCTCGAAACTGGGTTTGCAGTGTTAGCCAGACATCTGAGTCTCCAAACAGGAAGTATAACCAAAAAGAGATATACAGAAGATATAAAAAGTCTACACCCCCCCTGTTAAAATGTCAGGTTTCTGTGATGTAAAAAAATGAGACAAAAATAAATAATTTCAGAACTTTTTCCACTTTTTAATGTGACCTAAAAACTCTACAACTCAATTGAAAAACAAACTGAAATCTTGTAGGGGGGGATGTAAACTAAAATAATATGGCTGCATAAGTGTGCACACCCTCTTATAACTGGGGATGTAGCTGTGTTCAGAATGAAGCAATCACATTCAAAATCATGTTAAATAGGAGTCAGTACACACCCACCATCATTTAAAGTGACTCTGATTAACCCCAAATGAAGTTCAGCTGTTCTATTAGGTCTTTCCTGACATTTTCTTACTCACATCCTACAGCAAAAGACATGGTCCGCAGAGAGCTTCCAAAGCATCAGAGGAATCTCATTGTTAAAAGGTATAAGTCAGAAAAAGGATAATTAGGGAATTTCCAAGGCATTAGATATATCATGGAAGAGTAAAGACAGTCATCATCAAGTGGAGAAAATATGTTCCATTACAGTGACATGACCAAGAACTGGATGTCTCTCCAAAATGGATGAAAAGACGAGAAGAAAACTGGTCTGGGAGCCTGCCAAGAGGCCTACAACAACAATAAAGGAGCTGCAGGAATATCTGGCAAGTCCTGGCTGTGTGGTCCATGTGACAACAATCTCCCGTGTCCGTCATATGTCTGGGCTATGGTGTAGAGTGGAAGACGGAAGATTTTTTTTACAAAGAAAAACATCCAAGCCCGGCTACATTTTGCAAAAACACATCTGAAGTTTCCCAAAAGCATGTGGTCTGATGACACCAAGGCTGAACTTTTTGGCCATAATTCCAAAAGATATGTTACCAGTCAATATCGGCACAAAACCTTCACGCTTCTGCTAGAAAGCTCAACATGAAGAGGAACTTCATCTTTCAGCATGACAATGACCCAAAATATGCATCCAAATCAACAAAGGAATGGCTTCACCAGAAGAAGATGAAAGTTTTGGAATGGCCCATCCAGAGCCCAGACCTGAATCCGATGGAAAATCTGTGGGGTGACAGATTCTGACAGATTTGACAGAAATCTGACAGATTTGGAGTGTTTTTGCAAGGAAGAGCGGGCAAATATTGCCGAGTCAAGATGTGCACCAAATTGTGACAGTCCACCACCACAAGCACTAAATAAACTCACCAGAGCTATAACAAACAGAAGCATATGTTGCTCTGGGGGTGATGGTATAATCGGAGTAATGAACCATTCATGGATGTATCTTCACGGAGTAATATTCTGCAGAACCCAGCTGACCAATTTCAATGATGCAATGCTTTGTAATTAAATACCACTGAGGAAATCCACTTCTCCAAGGGATCACTTTAATCGTATCCAAAAGGGTAATACCAGACACTCGGAAGAAATGACAAGAATTTCATGGTGCAGTATTTAAAAACCAGCTTCATTTATTATGCACTCATTGCACTTACTCAAAGAGGTGTCCCAGCTGACACCAGCATTAACAGCATATAGGAATCACAAGACAAGGAACCCAGCCACTCGGCAGATTCACAGTAGATCGCTGGGAAGTGTAATGACATCACATCAATCAAGCCCCGCCCTACGCGTTTCGTCATCGACGTCCTCACGGAGCGGATGGATGTGAGACGTCGCAACCCCATTAAATATGCACTGTACTGGGAACGATCAGCTGTCATCAATAGAGGATCAAGCAACGAACAGCCTCAATGATGACAGATGTCCGCAATAACAAAACCGCATAACACATACGATCTTTTGAACATCAAAGGGCAAAAAAGAGGAAAAAGGAAATATAATCAAATTATATAAAAAAAATATATATATAATCAAATAATTATAAATAAAGGGCCAGTCCAAATGAGAAAAAACTGCACTATCAAAAACATATCTAAAAATCTCTCCGCAGTGATTTAAAGGGCCAGTACAAATATAAAAAAAAAAAACTATATATAAAAAAGGGGAACTCTACCTTACAAAAATTATATATAAAATAAATTCTTTATTATAAATAAAATTAAAATGAGAATAAATCACATAGCCAATTGATGTCCAAAATTACAATAAATATAAAAGTAAACTCAAAAGTTTGTGAGAAAACAATTCAAATCAATATCAATATTCAACCCATAAGGTTGTAAAGAATTTAACTCATAAATCCAATACGTTTCTTTTTTGGATATTTCATTAACTAAATCAGAGCCCCTCCAATGGGGTTTCACCATCTCAATTCCATAAAAGGTAAGTAGACTTGGATCACAATTATGTACTAATTTAAAGTGTTTTGACACACTGGGGTTTATTTACTAAAGCTGGAGAGTCCAAAATCAGACTCCCTTCTGCATAGAAACCAATCAGCTTCCAGGTTTCATTGCCAAAGCTTCATTGAACAAGCTGAGGTTAGAAGCTGATTGGTTTCTATGCAGAAGGGAGTCTGATTTTGGACTCTCCAGCTTTAGTAAATAAACCCCAATGTGTTTATCAAATCCTTTTTTTATATTTCTTCTTATATTCCTTTGGTGCACTTTTTATTCGGATTTGTATCACACATCTCAATTTGGACTGTTTTTTTGGGCACTTTTATTTTTATTACTCACTTTGATAGTATTTATATTTTTCTGCTCACAGGTATAATTGTAATATCTATTTACTAGCGCAAATTATTTTTGTGTTGTTTTTACACTGTATTTATTTTATGGTGGATTTTGCAGCTGGTATATCAGTTAGTGACCCACATTTTTTCCATAGGCGCCATTATATTTACTTATTTATCAAGTCAAGATGTGCCGTGCTGATAGACTCCTCCCCAAAAAGACTGAGTGCTGGAATCACATCAAAAGGGGATTCAACAAAGGATTAGTGTAAAGGTGTGCACACTTATGCAACCGTTAGTTTTTTATTTTTACTTCCCTCCACCTAGAAGATTTCAGTTTGTTGTTCAACTGAGTTGTACAGTTTATAGGTCACATTAAAGGTGTAGAAAGTTCTGAAATGATTTATCTTTGTCTCATTTTTTTTACATCCCAGAAACCTGACATTTTGACAGGGGTGTGTAGACTTTTTATAGCCACTGTAAAACAGTTTACAAACATAAAAATGTAAAAAAACAAATACACAATATTGCATGGCAATGTACCACACACCGCTTGTAATGACACCGCAAAGCACTGAGAAAATGCATCTGTGTTTTTGTCTATTGCAGTGCATGGTAATGCCGCACTGTGAATTGTGATACACTGCATAACATAAATGCACTATTGTGTGTGGCAATGTGTTGTGTTACAAAAATGATGCATATCCAATTTTCATTTTGCTGTAGCGTGTTGGCAGCCCATACAAATGAGTAGGCAGCCTGTATGCAAAGCTAGTTAATGCATGGCCTGATGCAGGTTAGATGTGAGTAGACCTTTACAGTTTCTGTTTAACCATTAGCCGCCCGGCCTATAGCCGTTTGGTGGCCGCAAAATGCTTCGGATTTCCGGGTGGACACCATTTGCAGTTTTCACGCTTGCAGAGCCGCGCAGCGGCGTGATCTGTCACCGGCCGTGCACCTCGGACACGGTCGATGACAGATCTGAGTATCGGCCCCCGTTGCCGGTACCATGTGACCTGCTGTGACCAATCACAGCAGGTCACATGACAGTTGTATACAATGGATGGCTTCATTCATGCCATCCATTGTATACTAGTGCCTAGCTGTGAATGGTCACAGCTGGTCACATGCACATGCCATGTGATTAGCTGTGGCCAAATCACAGCTAAGCACAAAAAAAAAAAAAAAAAACCTCTGAATGAATCGATGTCATTCAGGTAAATGCTTGCTTATAGCAAAGTAATTCTTTGCTATAAGCAAATTGTGTAAAAAAAAAAAAAATACTGATCACTTCCCCAAAGTAGTACAATGTTACAATGTTACTATGGTAACATTGTACTACTTTGGTCATAGTAAAATATGAAAAAAAAATCTTAACAAAAATAAAAAAAAATGTAATAAAAAATTAAAAATAATAAAAAAAAATATATATATATATATATTTTTTTTTTTTTCATACTGTCACCAGTCAGTGTCCCTGTTCACCGCCATGCCAGTTATATGATGACGCTGTACTGCACTGGTGACAGTATGTAAAAAAAAATAGTGAAAATTATTTTTTTAATTTTTTCATTTTCCAAAAAATTATGACAAAAAAATACAACTTCAAAAAACTCGCCATTCCTCTTATGAAGTACGTCGGACTGTCTACTCTGCAAAAAGGGGTCATTTGGGGATATCTGTACTGTCCTGACATTTGGGGGATATCTGTACTGTCCTGACATTTGGGGGATTTCTGTACTGTCCTGACATTTGGGGGGATATCTGTACTGTTCTGACATTTGGGGGATATCTGTACTGTCCTGACATTTGGGGGGATATCTGTACTGTTCTGACATTTGGGGGATATCTGTACTGTTCTGACATTTGGGGGATATCTGTACTGTCCTGACATTTGGGGGATATCTGTACTGTCCTGACATTTGGGGGGATATCTGTACTGTTCTGACATTTGGGGGATATCTGTACTGTCCTGACATTTGGGGGATATCTGTACCGTCCTGACATTTGGGGGATATCTGTACTGTCCTGACATTTGGGGGATATCTGTACCGTCCTGACATTTGGGGGATATCTGTACCGTCCTGACATTTGGGGGGATATCTGTACTGTCCTGACATTTGGGGGATATCTGTACCGTCCTGACATTTGGGGGGATATCTGTACTGTTCTGACATTTGGGGGATATCTGTACTGTCCTGACATTTGGGGGGATATCTGTACTGTTCTGACATTTGGGGGATATCTGTACTGTTCTGACATTTGGGGGATATCTGTACTGTCCTGACATTTGGGGGATATCTGTACTGTCCTGACATTTGGGGGGGATATCTGTACTGTTCTGACATTTGGGGGATATCTTTACTGTCCTGACATTTGGGGGATATCTGTACTGTCCTGACATTTGGGGGGATATCTGTACTGTTCTGACATTTGGGGGATAGCTGTACTGTTCTGACATTTGGGGGATATCTGTACTGTTCTGACATTTGGGGGATATCTGTACTGTCCTGACATTTGGGGGATATCTGTACTGTCCTGACATTTGGGGGGATATCTGTACTGTTCTGACATTTGGGGGATATCTGTACTGTCCTGACATTTGGGGGGTATCTGTACCGTTCTGACATTTGGGGATATCTGTACTGTTCTGACATTCTTGGACCTCAAGAAATTAGATTGGCCGTCAGTACTTCAGGATTGATCAATATTCAGATCTATACCATAGTTTGTGAACTCTATAACTTTCCTACAAACTAAATAATACATCCTAATTTGGGTTATTTTCACCAAAGACATGTAGCAGAATACATCTCGGCCTAAATTTATGAAGAACAATTATTTATTTGCAAACTTTTATAACAGAAACGAAGAAAAATGTTTTTTTTTTCAAAATGTTTGGTCTTTTTTTGTTAATTTAGCAAAAAATAAAAACCCCAGCGGTGATTAAATACCACCAAAAGAAAGCTCTAGTTGTGTGAAGAAAATGATAAAATTTTAGTTTGGGTACAATGTTGTATGACCGCGCAATTGTCATTCAAAGTGTGAGAGCGCTGAAACCTGAAAACTGGCCTGGGCAGGAAGGTGTACAATTGCCCGGTATGGAAATGGTTAAAAACAATTCAGCAATGGCAATTTCCATACATCTACTCTAACAAGTGTATAGAATTTTTTTTTTCTAATCACAGCTATTTCCACACAACCGTATTATTATTCTTTTAAATATCTATACATAGGGGGTATTTAATAAAGGCAGGGACACAATGTGGAGGTCTGTGCAGTCCCTGGGTGATATTTTGTGGTGCCGGAGTAGTGCTATGATAAATAGTTTTGTGTAGAAATAGCTGGAATAAAGAGTTGGCAACAGTTTCTTCTACAAGAGAAATCTTTATATGTAGTTTTAGGTTTAAAATACTTTTGTATATGAAATAGAAACCTTGACAGCCGTATTCTACACAATACACTTCACACACTTTTCACTTTCTTATTTTCAGCCAGTTTATTGTATCCAGTCTCCATTATACAGTTTCTAGTACTCACACATTCAGTTCGAATGTTAATCAGATAAGAAACATATATATGTATATTAATCATGATGCACAATTATAAATGTATACCCACACACACTGTATACAAGCACATACATATCCACGTAAGTATCTATGTAAATAGTCACTTGAAATCCCTTACCTTTCTTCTTTTCACGATAAACAAATCAGAATAGACAACTCTCTGCTTTATCCCAGACTCTCATGTATTTGGTCCTTGGATTCCACATCTTACTATTATTATTATTTAGTAAATGCTGGTATTATGCACAATTTACACCGTTTTTTTGTCCGAGTGCTGACTTCCTTCCTGAATCTTACTCCGTGCTTTCTGCTCAGCGAAAATGATTCTTTTAGTTTCATTCTATTGTAATAACATTCTCGTATGCCGAGGTGTGGATTCTGCAATTCAGCAACTCAACGATTAACCCTTTCACTCTCAGGCCATGTTCTTTATTTAAAATTCAGGTGGTCAGACCGTTTTTGCAATTTTACCCTTGTTTCCTCCTAAAAGCCTACTAAGTATAAAAAATAATACTACATTGAGTTAATAAATGTATTTTATTTATTTCAGGTGCTTATATAGCGCCGTCAATTTCCACAGCTCTTTACATATATATTGTACATTCACATCAGTCCCTAACCCTCAAGGGGCGTACAATCTAAGGTCCCTAAATCACATTCATACATACACATACTAGGGCCAATTTAGACAGGAGCAAATTCACCTACCAGCATGTCTTTGGAGAGTAGGAGGAAACCGGAGTACCCGGAGGAAACCCATGCAGGCAAAGGGAGAACATGCAAACTCCAGGCAGGTGGTGCCGTGGTTGGGATTTGAACCAACGACCCGAGTACTGCCAGGTGGAAGTGCTAACCATTTAGCCACTGTGCTGCCCAATAACAATAACAAATATTTGTACATTTTAAATTGTGTCTTTTAAAAACAAAAATGTGAAAATTGAAAGCACGCAAAGCTATAAATAAGCAACTTACTCTAAAAATCTGGAGGTTATCGTTTTTTAATTACAGCTTTCAAATGTTTTAGGTGTCCGTTTGTGAACCAGAGGTAATAGATCGCTGCTCAGTTCTCCGGCATTCTCGGAGAACAAAGTTCTCCTGTGAATGCAGTTTATGAAGCAGTTCTCCGAACGAAGGAAGAACGGTTTCCAAACGCTGGATAACGGTCTACAAACTCTGAAAAACGGCTCATTTTACTATAATCTCTCCAGATTGTAGTAAAAGATCAGTTTACTAAGCAGAGGTAAATTATCTCTGCTTAGTTTTCGGTCCCTCTGATTCTCCAGCTCTGGGCTGGAGAATCTGGACGGAGAACACAGATCTCCAGAGAAGGGCTGACAGGATCTCCTGAGTGTTATAAACTGTGAATGACCAGAGAATAGCTGAGATCCGTTGAATCGCAGCTATTCTCTGTGTCATAAAAGGACACCTTAGTCCTCATGGACAAGGGGTGCTGTGATAATGCTGGTAACATTAGCTGTGTAAAGTCACATTAAAAACCTGAGTTTTTCAGCTTTGTTTTAGTGTTTTTGCATTAGCATTTAGCGGCATTTTGCCACGATTAGCGGCGGTTTCCCGAGTTTTTCCGTGTTTGCGTTTTTTAGCATTTTGTTTGTAAAAAAAAAACAGAGAAAAATGCCTGTTTGTGGCGTTTCACTGCATTTTACCACATTTTGCTGTGTTTTTCAGCGTTAGAGCTTTTTACAGCTAAAAAACTCCTCCAAAAAACCTACTTGTCCTGAGTTTGTTTCCAGCCAAGAAACATCTCTGCATGTATGCATGGACACATAGGATAACATACAAAAATAAAATAGAAAAAGCGCCACACTATCTGAAAATAACAAACTACGTGTCAGCAGCAACACCCACCAAAAATATATATATATATACAAAAATTAATTTGGCAAAGTGAACAAAATAACATAATGGTATGCGCTAAAATAAAAAAAATAAAAAAATAAATAAATATATATATATATATATATATATACATATATATATATATATATATATATATATATATATATCACCATATATTATATATATATTTGGACACTTAATATATGGTGATAGATATATGTATGTATATATATATATATATATATATATATATATTATTTATTTTTTATTTTAGCGCATACCCTTATGTTATTTTGTTCACATAGGATAACATGTTGGGGAGTTTATTGGCTGTAGAAAAAAACGTCAAAAGCCAAAAACAGCCGCTGTAAAAACGTCCCGTGTGCAGGAGGACTTAAAAGCTCCTCAAACCACACATTTCTGAAAGCACAGAACCTGGAGAATAAACAGATGGCGCTACTGATCTTCAAGTGTCATGATAGTTGTGCAAATATTTATGAAAACAGCATTTTTGTTCAAAAGAGAGCAACATCGTCATTAGCAGACACAGTAAAACTTGACAAATTCCTACTAAATTTAAAAACTGAAACTTTGTATTGCGTTCATCAATAGTAAATATTTGTACATTTTAAATTGTGTCTATTTGTGATGAAACAATAAAAATTAAAGTTACAAAAAGTTGTAAATATTCAGGGAACTTGAATAACATTATCACATTGCGACCAGCAAATGTGATAGAGATGCTGACTACACGGAGGGTGACAGAGGCAGGCTCTGGATGAGTTTTTATTCTTGTTCACAGGTCTTGCGCACTTTTTATTGTGAGTGTATATTTTCATCTTAAATAAACATATTAAATGGAGAACACTCTTAGTTTTTGTTTGATCTCTGGAGAATATATCTGTGCCCACCTGTGGAGTGGAGGAGAGGAAGTAGATGTATTGCAGCCATCATATAAAGGGAAGAGGTGCATATAGGACCAATTGTGCATGTCAAGGATACCACAAGGATGATCAGATGAGTGGGCTGCACCTTAACCCCCCTGGGTATGATTATTTCAGATTTTTGGTGCTGAAAGCGGTACATTTTTTTGCATGGAAATATGTATTTTTTTTATTGTAGGCCTGTAATTTGTAGGAATAACTCACTGAAATCTGTCCGAACAAGAGTCTAGTAAACATCCCGGGTATGATAAAACTTGAAACACGAAATCATAAATTATAATTTAATAAATAATCATAAAAAATAATAATATAATAATATTACATTTAATTCAATAATATAATCAAACCAAAAGCACTGAAATGTGAAATAGAGCGCCAAGTTAGCACATCGCTGAGCAAAGTCGCAGAATCGTTTTCAGTGTCTGATGACGAATTTCCCCACGAATCATTATCACTCAATTCTGCAAGTGGTTCTGATTTACTATCGCTGTTCTCTAGCCGGTCTAAAACCGCTTCTGACCTAAAGGGACGCTTTTTGGACGCCATGGACGTTTCTCAGTTTCCAGGCAGAAAGAACAGTCAAAATGCAAGCAGGGCGCCGGACAAAGCACTCGGGACAAAATGTATGTGAAATGGTTTGATACAGGAATGTTTTACTATGTAATAATCATTTTTAAAAAAATGACATTTTTTTTTAAATTTCAAATTTGCCGCCGGTTCCGGCGCCCGTACGTCCCGACGTCACAGGGACCGGAACGCAGAAGCCGAATGCCGGCATCAGCCGGAGGAGATGGCCGGGGATGCTGCAGGGGACACATCGTGGGAGTGAAGGACAAGGTAAGCACTGCAGGGAATCCCTGAGCAACGCCGCATGGTAATCCCGAGTGTAGCTCAGGGGGGTTACCGCTTTTGGTGCTGAAAGTCTACCCCGAGCTACACTCGGGAATACCACCAGGGAGGTTAAGGAATCAGGACCCCAACTGGATAAGGTTAAAATAAGTTTAATAGGATGAAGGACACACTTCCAACATCAACACCAGTAAAGTATAGGGCCCTTTTCACACGGGCATTCAGTTTTTTTCATCAGTTCAATCACATTTTTTCCAAGAAAAAAGAGAGCAATTTATATAAATTTTTCATCAGTTTACTTCAGTTTTTCATCAGTTTACATGCGTTTACATCAGTTTTCATCCATTTTTCTTCCATTTACATCCTTTTTCAGCCATTTACAGCCGTTTTTCACCCGTTTACATCCGGTCCATTTTTTTTTATGGAAGAAAAATAGGATTTTGTTCTGTATAAAAAAAACGGATGTTAACGGATGTGGACATTAACAGATGTAAACAGATGATCATCCATTTATAGCCACTAGTCCATAGAAATACATGGTTGTCTGTTTTTCATCCATATCAGACAGATGGAAAACGGACATATACAGTCAGGTCCATAAATATTGGGACATCGACACAATTCTAACATTTTTGGCTCTATACACCACCACAATGGATTTAAAATGAAACGAACAAGATGTGCTTAAAATGCAGACTGTCAGCTTTAATTTGAGGGTATTTACATCCAAATCAGGTGAACGGTGTAGGAATTACAACAGTTTGCATATGTGCCTCCCACTTGTTAAGAGACCAAAAGTAATGGGACAATTGGTTTCTCAGCTGTTCCATGGCCAGGTGTGGGTTATTCCCTCATTAGCCCAATTACAATGAGCAGATAAAAGGTCCAGAGTTAATTTCAAGTGTGCTATTTGCATTTGGAATCTGTTGCTGTCAACTCTCAAGATGAGATCCAAAGAGCTGTCACTATCAGTGAAGCAAGCCATCATTAGGCTGAAAAAACAAAACAAACCCATCAGAGAGATAGCAAAAACATTAGGCGTGGCCAAAACAACTGTTTGGAACATTCTTAAAAAGAAGGAACGTATCGGTGAGCTCAGCAACACCAAAAGACCCGGAAGACCACGGAAAACAACTGTGGTGGATGACCGAAGAATTCTTTCCCTGGTGAAGAAAACACCCTTCACAACAGTTGGCCAGATCAAGAACACTCTCCAGGAGGTAGGTGTATGTGTGTCAAAGTCAACAATCAAGAGAAGACTTCACCAGAGTGAATACAGAGGGTTCACCACAAGATGGAAACCATTGGTGAGCCTCAAAAACAGGAAGGCCAGATTAGAGTTTGCCAAACGACATCTAATAAAGCCTTCACAGTTCTGGAACAACATGCTATGGACAGATGAGACCAAGATCAACTTGTACCAGAGTGATGGGAAGAGAAGAGTATGGAGAAGGAAAGGAACTGCTCATGATCCTAAGCATACCACCTCATCAGTGAAGCATGGTGGTGGTAGTGTCATGGCGTGGGCATGTATGGCTGCCAATGGAACTGGTCCTCTTGTATTTATTGATGATGTGACTGCTGACAAAAGCAGCTGGATGAATTCTGAAGTGTTTCGGGCAATATTATCTGCTCATATTCAGCCAAATGCTTCAGAACTCATTGGACGCTTCACAGTGCAGATGGACAATGATCCAAAGCAGACTGCAAAAGCAACCAAAGAGTTTTTTAAGGGAAAGAAGTGGAATGTTTTGCAATGGCCAAGTCAATCACCTGACCTGAATCCGATTGAGCATTTCACTTGCTGAAGACAAAACTGAAGGGAAAATGCCCCAAGAACAAGCAAGAACTGAAGACAGTTGCAGTAGAGGCCTGGCAGAGCATCACCAGGGATGACACCCAGCGTCTGGTGATGTCTATGTGTTCCACACTTCAGGCTGTAATTGACTGCAAAGGATTTGCAACCAAGTATTAAAAAGTGAAAGTTTGATTTATGATTATTATTCTGTCCCATTACTTTTGGTCCCTTAAAAAGTGGGAGGCACATATGCAAACTGTTGTAATTCCTACACCGTTCACCTGATTTGGATGTAAATACCCTCAAATTAAAGCTGACAGTCTGCAGTTAAAGCACATCTTGTTCGTTTCATTTCAAATCCATTGTGGTGGTGTATAGAGCCAAAAATGTTAGAATTGTGTCCATGTCCCAATATTTATGGACCTGACTGTAGAACGCCCGTGTGAAAGGGGCCTAAGTGACAAATAAACATGACAAAAGAGTGCAAAACCCCCAAATTACCTATTGATAGATAAAATGGAGGGAACACACATGAGCAAGACAAAGTCAGAACAGGGATGGGAGACAAGGGGAGGAGGAAGCAGGGTACAGGAGCAGGTACAAGGATCAGGAACAAGGATCTGACTCAGGCTCAGGGTCAGTCAGGGACACCAATACAGTGATCAGTGCTAAAAAAAAGCACTGACACTATACAAATGGCACTGAATAGGAGAAGGTTGACATGAACAGACTTCTTGGGGGTATATATTGACATCAAATGGGGTTCTCTAGCCACGCTCCTGATGATGTCATATGACAAAACGCGTAGGGTGGGGCCTGATAGCGCTACACTTATCCTCTGAGAAGGAATTGCTTTTTGCTGGGATTTAAAGTGCCATACACTTTTTTTTATGTAAGTTCAATTTTAAGTGTTTTTTACCTAATAAATACGGTGTTAAGCTACGGAAGTATCCCTTTGATGTTTTTACAGTGGTGGAGGAGTACTGTGGATGTTCTGGAGGAATTTTCACAAGTGATTGATCTGGAGGTGTTTTCACATATGGAATCCGTTACCAGTGGATAGAGGTATCAAGATTATACAGACGGCAAACTTACTGCAGGAGAGCACTGAAACATTCAATGTGCTATTTGACCTACCATTCAATGTGGTCATTTATTTGTGGTGAGTGGGGCTCTGGAGGGGGAGCACTAATTGGAGCACTTAACACAGAGGATTGCTATGGATAAGAAGATAAACTATTGTATCACTTAGTATTCAGGTTGGATTGCGGATGGAGATTTTTCACATTGGAACTTTTATATGTTCACATGCTAACTGGGACTTTAACCACTTCCATTCCGCACACTTTCACCCTCTTCCTGACCAGGGCAATTTTCAGCTTTCAGCGCTATCACACTTTGAATGACAATTGTGCGGTCATGCAACACTGTACCCAAATGAATTTTTTACCATTTTTTTTGAGACAGATAAAGCTTTATTTTGGTGGTATTTATTCACCACTGGGATTTTTATTTTTTTTGCTATGTAAATTAAAATGTCCAAAAATTTTGAAAAAAAGTGTTTTTTTAAAAAATGTTTGCAAATAAATAATATTTCATCATAAATCTTGGCCAAAATTTATTCCGTTATCTTTTTAATAAAAAAAAATCCAATTTAGTTTATAACCAAAAATTATAATTTTTAAACATTTTTGTTTACATTTTTATTTTATTTTTTTATATTATTATTTTTTATTTATTTATTTTTTTTACATACTGTCACCCTAGCAGTACAGTGTCACCATGGTGACACTGTACTGCTTGTGGGGGGTGATGAAGATTTTTTTTTTTTTTTACACTGATTGCTTTTACACCCATATAGGATGTAAAAGCAATCATTTCTCCTTCTCTCTGGCTGCATTCTTACAGCCATTGAGAAGTACTGAGTGAGCTGTGATTGGTCACAGCTTGTCACATGGTACTGTTGTGAATAGCCCTGTACCATGTGACCTCTGTGATCATTCACAGATTTCACACGTAGTAAGCAATGATGTCACAAGTGACATCATGCTTACTACTTTGCATGTGATCACTGATTGGCCAATCAGTGATCACATGATCGGGACCTTGTTCAGAGGTCCCGTCCGACGATCAGTGTTTCACTGTGTCCGGAGGACACAGCGGCCACCGGATCGCGGTGCTGCGCGCTCCCAGGGAGCGCGCACAAGCAGGGTGCGGGGAGGCCATTTATAAACGTCCACCCGACCCTGCACTGCCACCGTCCGGCAGTTTATATACAACGGCCGGTTGGGAAGTGGTTAATATATATATATATAGTCTTTTGCAAATAAGTGCACTGTACGTATAGTTTGATAGTATTGCGATATTTGCTCTTATTCATTTTATAACACAATTGTTGTTTGAGCACGCAGAGTATATATAATTTTTTTCCCTATTTATGATTTAGTCACTGGGCAGGAGGGATATATTTGTTAGCCCATAGGGCATTGAAGTATACACACATCTGTAGGGCCCCTATATGTAGTAGGGTGGTATATTTAGTTTTTCAGTAGAGGCAGCACAGCAACTTTTATGTTTGTACTCACATAATTGTTCACCGTTACACATTTGTGGTTTTGCTAGAAGCAGCCAGTCTAATGAATTAGTCCTCTGCGCAGGCTACACTTACACATAATGTCAGAGAGGTTTAACTGCACATAGAAAACGCTTCCAAACTCTATCTGATAACAGGCTTTAGTGGCAAGCAACAAGTTGCACCCAGTGGTGTATTTTGATTTTGTGCTGCCCTAGGCAAGACTAAAATTGGGCACCCCCCCATCTAAATTTGTCCAACCCCTTTCTTTTTAAGATCCACCCATTAAACTGTAAAATCTGCCCCTTCCTCTTGAGGCTCCTCCTCAGGAATTGGTCAGAAACTGCGGACATAGTACAGGAGATGATCAAAGACTGCAGACAGGACAGAGGAGACTGCGGAACGGACAGGGGAGACTGCGGAACGGACAGGGGAGACTACGGAACAGACAGGGGAGACTGCGGACAGGACAAGGGAGACTGTGGAACGGAAAGGGGAGACTGCGGACAGGATACGGGAGACTGCGGACAGGATACGGGAGACTGCGGACAGGATACGGGAGACTGCGGACAGGATACAAGTGACTGCGGACAGGATAGAAGAGACTGCGGACAGGATAGAAGTGACTGCAGACAGGATAGAAGAGACTGCGGACAGGATAGAAGTGACTGCGGACAAGATACAAGAGACTGCGGACTGGATACAAGAGACTGCGGACTGGATACAAGAGACTGTGGACAGGATACAAGAGACTGCGGACTGGATACAAGAGACTGCGGACTGGATACAGGAGACTGCGGACAGGATACAGGAGACTGCGGACAGGATACAGGAGACTGCGGACTGGATACAGGAGACTGCGGACAGGATACAGGAGACTGCGGACTGGATACAGGAGACTGCGGACAGGATACAGGAGACTGCGGACAGGATACAGGAGACTGCGGACTGGATACAGGAGACTGCGGACAGGATACAGGAGACTGCGGACAGGATACTGCGAACAGGATACAAGTGACTGCGGACTGGATACAAGAGACTGCGGACTGGATACAAGTGACTGCGGACAGGATACAAGTGACTGCGGACAGGATACAAGAGACTGCGGACTGGATACAAGAGACTGCGGACTGGATACAAGAGACTGCGGACAGGATACAGGAGACTGCTGACAGGATACAGGAGACTGCGGACTGGATACAGGAGACTGCGGACAGGATACAGGAGACTGCGGACAGGATACAGGAGACTGCGGACTGGATACAAGAGACTGCGGACAGGATACAGGAGACTGCGGACTGGATACAGGAGACTGCGGACAGGATACAGGAGACTGCGGACAGGATACAGGAGACTGCGGACTGGATACAGGAGACTGCGGACAGGATACAGGAGACTGCGGACTGGATACAGGAGACTGCGGACAGGATACAAGAGAATGCGGACAGGATACAAGTGACTGCGGACAGGATACAAGAGACTGCGGACTGGATACAAGTGACTGCGGACAGGATACAAGAGACTGCGGACTGGATACAAGAGACTGCGGACTGGATACAAGAGACTGCGGACAGGATACAGGAGACTGCGGACTGGATACAAGAGACTGCGGACAGGATACAGGAGACTGCTGACAGGATACAAGAGACTGAGGACAGGATACAGGAGACTGCGGACTGGATACAGGAGACTGAGGACAGGATACAGGAGACTGCGGACAGGATACAAGAGACTGAGGACAGGATACAGGAGACTGCGGACAGGATACAGGAGATTGAGGACAAGATACAGGAGACTGAGGACAGGATACAGGAGACTGAGGACAAGATACAGGAGACTGCGGACTGGATACAGGAGACTGCGGACTGGATACAGGAGACTGCGGACTGGATACAGGAGACTGCGGACAGGATACAGGAGACTGCGGACTGGATACAAGAGACTGCGGACTGGATACAAGTGACTGCGGACTGGATACAAGAGACTGCGGACTGGATAGAAGTGACTGCGGACAGGATACAAGAGACTGCGGACTGGATACAAGAGACTGAGGACAGGATACAGGAGACTGCTGACAGGATACAAGAGACTGCGGACTGGATACAGGAGACTGCGGACTGGATACAAGAGACTGAGGACAGGATACAGGAGACTGCGGACAGGATACAAGAGACTGAGGACAGGATACAGGAGACTGCGGACAGGATACAGGAGACTGAGGACAGGATACAGGAGACTGAGGACAAGATACAGGAGACTGAGGACAGGATACAGGAGACTGAGGACAAGATACAGGAGACTGTGGACAGGATACAAGAGACTGAGGACAGGATACAGGAGACTGCGGACTGGATACAGGAGACTGCGGACTGGATACAGGAGACTGGACAGGATACAGGAGACTGCGGACAGGATACAAGTGACTGCGGACAGGATACAAGAGACTGCGGACTAGATACAGGAGACTGCGGACTGGATACAGGAGACTGCGGACTGGATACAGGAGACTGCGGACTGGATACAGGAGACTGCGGACTGGATACAGGAGACTGAGGACAGGATACAAGAGACTGCGGACTGGATACAGGAGACTGCGGACAGGATACAAGAGACTGCGGACTGGATACAGGAGACTGAGGACAGGATACAAGAGACTGCGGACTGGATACAGGAGACTGCGGACAGGATACAAGAGACTGCGGACAGGATACAAGAGACTGCGGACTGGATACAGGAGACTGAGGACAGGATACAAGAGACTGCGGACTGGATACAGGAGACTGCGGACTGGATACAAGAGACTGCGGACAGGATACAGGAGACTGCGGACTGGATACAGGAGACTGCGGACTGTATACAAGAGACTGTGGACAGGATACAAGAGACTGCGGACAGGATACAAGAGACTGCGGACAGGATACAGGAGACTGCGGACAGGATACAGGAGACTGCGGACTGGATACAAAGACTGCGGACAATATACAGGAGACTGAGGACAAGATACAGGAGACTGCGGACTGGATACAGGAGACTGCGGACAGGATACAGGAGACTGTGGACAGGATACAAGAGACTTCGTACAGGATACAGGAGACTTCGTACAGGATACAGGAGACTGCAGACAGGATACAGGAGACTGCGGACTGGATACAGGAGACTGAGGACAAGATACAGGAGACTGAGGACAAGATACAGGAGACTGCAGACTGGATACAGGAGACTGCGGACAGGATACAAGAGACTGCGGACTGGATACAAGAGACTGCGGACAAGATACAGGAGACTGAGGACAAGATACAGGAGACTGCGGACAGGATACAGGAGACTGCGGACAAGATACTGGAGACTGCGGACTGGATACAGGAGACTGCGGACAGGATACAGGAGACTACGGACTGGATACAGGAGACTACGGACTGGATACAAGAGACTGCGGACAGGATACAGGAGACTAAGGACAGGATACAGGAGACTGAGGACAGGATGCAGGAGACTGAGGACAGGATACAGGAGACTGAGGACAGGATACAGGAGACTGCGGACAGGATACAGGAGACTGCGGACAGGATACAGGAGACTGCGGACTGGATACAGGAGACTGCGGACTGGATACAAGAGACTGCGGACAGGATACAGGAGACTGAGGACAGGATACAGGAGACTGCGGACTGGATACAGGAGACTGAGGACAGGATACAGGAGACTGCGGACTGGATACAAGAGACTGCGGACAGGATACAGGAGACTGCTGACAGGATACAAGAGACTGCGGACTGGATACAGGAGACTGCGGACTGGATACAGGAGATGGTCAGACAAGCCCGCCTGAACATTGCCGACCCTGCCTTCCCTGCCTGAGCACCTCCAAGCTTGCCCCCACCCTCCTGCTCAAACCATGCTTACCACCTGAACCCTGCCAAGCACTTCTGCTCTTCCATGCCCTTGTCCCTTCTGCCTGGGGGCGGCGCCACCCCCTGAAAAATGACAGGATACAGGAGACAGTATGCTTTGTTTACCTCGCAGCAGATATACTACTCCTGGCTACACCTGGTGACGGGCTCCCACTGATTCTGCATTATGGTGACTTGAATTACTTCATTATATATTACAATGCAATAATAGAAATAAATTGTACAATAAATGCTTGCATCATCGTGATACTGACACCAGATTACTGATCCCCTGTTTTACCCCATCCCGCCCATGGAAAAATTACCTTCCACAAAACCGGTCCCTGTGCCAAAAAGGTTGGGGACCACTGACACACAAAATTCCTACTAAATAGGAATAAATAAACAAACAAATATTTGTAAATTTTAAATTGTGTCTTTTTGCAGAATGGAGAAAATCAAAGGTACAAAACGCTACAAATTTAGCAACTTACTCTAAAAATCTGGAGGTTATAATTTTTCACTTACAGCTTTCAGAGTTTGTAAAATACCCACTAAACCATACATTTATGAAAGAATAAAATGAATGTACTTGTGATATTTGAGGTGCCACGGTATTTGCACAAATCATTATTAGGAAACACAACAAACACAACAAAATTCCCATTTAATAAAAACCCAATGGTAATTAAATACATCAAAAGAAAGCTTTGCTAGTCACATAAAATTATAAAAATTAATTTTGGGTATAGTGTTGCATGGTTGAGTAATTGTTATTTAAAATGTGACAGCACCAAAAGCTGAAAAATGTCCTGGGCAGAAAGAGGGAGAAAGTTTCTGGTCTTTAAATCAAAATTGATGTTTTCTTGCTCTATAAATGCCACTAAACCATTTACTGTAAACCATTATACTTTTTTCATACAAAACTTACGGGAAATCACGCAATGGGGATCACAAGACAAGAACCTGAAGTTCCACATTTCTCTACCAAGTATAGAATGTTCTGTGTGTATTGAAGAGATTCTACAAAGTATCAACTGAAACCAGCAACAGAGAAGGAGATGATTCCAGAGAATGAAGCTTGTTTTTAAAGGGAAATTACAGTTGTGACTGAAAGCTTCTCCTTTGTGATCCATTTATAAGCACACTAATGTGTATCTAAATCCAGTCATTAAGGGGAGATTTACTAAAACTGGAGCGCTCAGAATCTGGTGCAGCTGTGCATGGCAGCCAATCAGCTTCTAATGTCAGCTTGTTCAATTAACCTCCCTAGTGGTATTCCCGAGTGTAGCTCGGGGTAGAGGTTCAGTACCAAAAGCGGTAACCCCAAGCTACACTCGGGAATTCACTGCAGCGTTGCATAGGGAGTAACTGCAGCGCTTACCTTCTCCTTTGCTCCCGCGATGTGTCCCCTGCAGCGTCCCCGGCCATCTCCTCCGGTTGATGCCGGCATCCGCTTTCTGTGTTCCGGTCCCTGTGACGTCGGGACGTACGGGCGCGGGAACCGGCGGCAAATTTGATATTTTTAAAAAATTTCATTTTTTTAAAAAATGATTATTACATTACTGTTTCAAAACATTTCACATACATTTTGTCCGGCGCCCTGCCTGCATTTTTACTGTTCTTTCTGCCTGGAAACTGAGAAACGTCCATGGCGTCCAAAAAGCGTCCCTTTAGGTCAGACGCGGTTTTAGACCGGCTAGAGAACAGCGATAGTAAATCAGAACCACTTGCAGAATTGAGTGATAATGATTGGTGGGGGAAATTCCTCATCAGACACTGAAAACGATTCTGCGACTGAGCTCAGCGATGTGCGAACTTGGCGCTATATTTCACATTTCAGTGTTTTTGGTTTGATTATATTATTGAATTAAATGTATTATTATTATATTATTATTTTTTTACGATTATTTATTAAATTATAATTTATGATTTCGTGTTTCAAGTTTTATCATATCTGGGATGTTTATTAGACTCTTGTCCGGACAGATTTCAGTGAGTTATTCCTGAATTATAGGCCTACAATAAAAAAAAAATACATATTTCCATGCAAAAAAAATGGTATCGCTTTCAGTACCAAAAATCTGAAATAATCATACCGCCAGGGAGGTTAAGCTTTGACAGGAAATCCTGGATGTTTATTGGTGTCTATGCAGAGTTGCACCAGATTTTGCACTCTTCAATTTTAGTAAATAACCCCCTAAGTCTTGTATAACATTTTCCAATAAATCATTTACTTTTTAACATTTGCAGCTTTTCCTAAAACAATCTCTGGTCATCCCAACATTAAAGTAGATTTCCACTCTAACACAAACTACTAACGATGCTTAAAAATATCCTCCTACTACCTATCCTCTCTAATTTGTGTAAAAAAGATGTGTATACTTACCTATTACTTACCTTACTTACTGGTATGACCTGATGTAAGGAAACATCTGTAGTTTATATACCTTTGTACTCCTTGGCTTGAGTTTTAGTATATACTTTTTCTTTTCTTCCTTATTGGCTGGTCTAGACCTTTGGGGCTCTGGATTGTCGGCCATTACTGCGCCCCCATATCTGGCCCCCTGGATGGCCCCTTGTGGGAATGCAGAGGAGGCCTACCCTTTATGATTGGAGGGTTTACCGCTGCATGGTGCATATTAATATTATATGCAAGTCTTATTTTATTGCTGTATGACCCTTTCTGTGTTTATATGATCTAATTTAGTATATTCAGCATATGTATGTAAATCTTTTCTAGATTTTACTACTAAGCCCCTGAAGAAGCGATTGTTGTTGCGAAACATGTTGGGCCATTCTACCAGCGGCTTAATGTCTCTCACCCCCCCATAGGACCTCCTGGTGGTTACTGTATGCTTTATCACTAGTTTTGTTCCATGTAATATGGTGGGTTGTGGGACATTGTCTGCGGGGACATTGTACAATGATTTTTTTAAACTGAAAGATGTTTTTTTCATGACTTATTGTCGAAATAACGTACAAGTGATTTTACTAATATGTTTTTAGAGTTTATGTGCCTCTAAAGTTCATTTGCACTCCTTTCCCCCTTCTACTTACCTATTTTAATTCACTCTATCCTGGCCACATGATCCCCATTTGTCAGTGAGCGATAGTTGCAGAGGAAAGGAGGGAATGCTCAACAATGGCTGGAAATTCCAGGAGCCATGACATCACACATAGGCTCCCATAGCCCAGCCAATGTCAGCTCTCCCTCTTCTCCCCAGCAGCCACTGCCCACTGACGTAGGGAAGCCAGAGCTGCAGATCATGGGACCAGAGTAGATTAAAAATAAATGAGAATACACATACACACAATCACACAGCTGTTTGATACACACACACACACAGACACACACAAAAAAAACCTTTCAGCCTGACTAAATGACAAGATGATGAATCCAGTGCCTCTCATATTGGCCTCTATGGTGATATTTGGTTCTGGACAGATCTTGGGGTACAAAATGCTCATCCAGCTACACCTCTAAGTCTCCTTGTATCAAATTCTGAGCAGGTTCAGGTTTGCATTACTCCCAGAGATCCCTTCATTGACAACCAGGACTGGATCTAGCCTGTCTGATGTGGGGATGCAATAAATATGTCAGGGGGGCAGAAGATGGGAGGTCAACAAGGCAGTGTACAGGGGGTTGGCAGGACAGAGGATAGGATCAGCAGTTTGTATGGCAGTGTACAAAGTCCATTAGGTTGTAGGGCAGTGTACATAGGTCCACAGGATGGGGGGATAGGAGTCAGCAGGGCAGTGCACCTGAGGCATCAGGGTGGAGCATAAGGGTCAGCAGGGCAATGTACAGGTGTCAGCAGGTCTTAGAACAGAGGACAGTATAGTATAGTGACAGTCTAGAGCAGTATAGCGGCATTATAGTGGCAGATTAGGACAGTATAATGGCAGGTTAGGGCAGTATAGAGGCAGGTTAGAGCAGTATAGTGGCAGGTTAGGGCAGTATAGTGACAGGTTAGGGCAGTATAGTGGCAGGTTAGGGCAGTATAGTGACAGGTTAGGACATTATAGTGGCAGGTTAGGGCAGTATAGTGGCAGGTTAGGGCAGTATAGTGGCAGGTTAGGACATTATAGTGGCAGATTAGAGCAGTATAGTGACAGGTTAGGACATTATAGTGGCAGGTTAGGGCAGTATAGTGGCAGGTTAGGGCAGTATAGTGGCAGGTTAGGACATTATAGTGGCAGATTAGAGCAGTATAGTGACAGGTTAGGACATTATAGTGGCAGGTTAGGGCAGTATAGTGGCAGGTTAGGGCAGTATAGTGACAGGTTAGAGCAGTATAGTGGCAGGTTAGAGCAGTATAGTGGCAGGTTAGGGCAGTATAGTGGCAGGTTAGAGCAGTATAGTGGCAGGTTAGGGCAGTATAGTGGCAGGTTAGGGCAGTATAGTGGCAGGTTAGAGCAGTATAGTGGCAGGTTAGAGCAGTATAGTGGCAGGTTAGGGCAGTATAGTGGCAGGTTAGGACAGTATAGTGGCAGGTTAGGGTAGTATAGTGGCAGGTTAGGACAGTATAGTGGCAGGTTAGGACAGTATAGTGGCAGGTTAGGGTAGTATAGTGGCAGGTTAGGACAGTATAGTGGCAGGTTAGGGCAGTATAGTGGCAGGTTAGGACAGTATAGTGGCAGGTTAGGGTAGTATAGTGGCAGGTTAGGACAGTATAGTGGTAGGTTAGGGTAGTATAGTGGCAGGTTAGGACAGTATAGTGGCAGGTTAGAGCAGTATAGTGGCAGGTTAGAGCAGTATAGTGGCAGGTTAGGGCAGTATAGTGGCAGGTTAGGGCAATATAGTTTCAGGCTAGAGCAGTATAGTGACAGGTTAGGGCGGTATAGTGGCAGGTTAGGGCGGTATAGTGGCAGGTTAGGGCAGTATAGTGGCAGGTTAGGGCAGTATAGTGGCAGGTTAGGGCAGTATAGTGGCAGGTTAGGGCGGTATAGTGGCAGGTTAGGGTGGTATAGTGGCAGGTTAGGGCAGTATAGTGACAGGTTGGGGTAGTATAGTGGCAGGTTAGGGCAGTATAGTGGCAGGTTAGGGCGGTATAGTGGCAGGTTAGAGCAGTATAGTGGCAGGTTAGGGCAGTATAGTGGCAGGTTAGGGCGGTATAGTGGCAGGTTGGGGTAGTATAGTGGCAGGTTAGGGCAGTATAGTGGCAGGTTAGGGCGGTATAGTGGCAGGTTAGGGCAGTGTAAAATGTCAGACTAGAGCAGTAAAGTGGCAGGTCAGGTCAATATAGCTGCAGGCTAGAGTAGTATAATGGCAGGTTAGGGTAGTATAGTGGCAGGTTAGGGCAATATAGTGGCAATATAGTGGTTGTTTCATATCTCAAAAAGGCATACACTAATTATTAGAGATGAGCGGATCGAACATGACGAAGTGGAATTAGTTTCGAAGATTGGGAAAAATTTGATTCGCGACGAATCCGAAGATTAGCAAACTTCGGATGCACGAATCGAATTTTCCCAAAAATGGCGGCGACATGTGTGGCAACGGAGCGGGGATCTCTGGGAAGGCGCGCAGACAAGGCGCGCTGACCCATAATGCATTCATTCATGACATGTGATCGCATTAGCCAATCAGCAGCCAGCCAGCACTGTGTAATGGTGGAGCTATAAATAGCGGCCATCTTAGAATTCTCCATTAGCCTCCGGTCATTCAAGAGAGACAGACCTGTGTGTATGAAGGGACAGAGTTAGGGCCACAGAGACTTTAGGGCCACAGAATTGTTACTCAGGGACACAGAATTGTTACTCAGGGACACAGAATCGTTACTAAGGGACACAGAATCGTTACTCAGGGACACAGAATCGTTACTCAGGGACACAGAATTGTTACTCAGGGACACAGAATTGTTACTCAGGGACACAGAATCGTTACTCAGGGACACAGAATCGTTACTCAGGGACACAGAATCGTTACTTAGGGCCACAGCTATCAAAGAATCGAAAATTTAAAGTGACATACACCCTTTTTTTTTTCTGGTGGCTGTCGTGCACAGTTGGTGCTGCAGTTTGCCGATTGTGCAAAATAAACTGACTTTCTGCTTCACAACCACTATTGTATGTTCAAAGAGTTAAATCCATTTACACGCCGGCTGGCGGTAATATTTTTTGGGTGATTAGTGCATTCCAGTGACACAAACGTACAGTTTCCAGCCAACGGCGAGCTGCAATTGACCGATTGTGCAAAATAAACGGACTTTCTGCTTCACAACCACTATTGTACGTTCAAAGAGTTAAATCCATTTACACGCCGGCTGGCGGTAATATTTTTTGGGTGATTAGTGCATTCCAGTGACACAAACGTACAGTTTCCAGCCAACGGCAAGCTGCAATTGACCGATTGTGTACAATAAACTGACTTTCTGCTTCACAACCACTATTGTACGTTCAAAGAGTTAGATCCATATACACGCCGGGTGGCGGTAATATTTTTTGGGTGATTAGTGCATTCCAGTGACATAAACGTACAGTTTCCAGCCAACGGCAAGCTGCAATTGACCGATTGTGTACAATAAACTGACTTTCTGCTTCACAACCACTATTGTACGTTCAAAGAGTTAAATCCATATACACGCCGGGTGGCGGTAATATTTTTTGGGTGATTAGTGCATTCCAGTGACATAAACGTACAGTTTCCAGCCAACGGCAAGCTGCAATTGACCGATTGTGCAAAATAAACTGACTTTCTGCTTCACAACCACTATTGTACGTTCAAAGAGTTAAATCCATATACACGCCGGGTGGCGGTAATATTTTTTGGGTGATTAGTGCATTCCAGTGACATAAACGTACAGTTTCCAGCCAACGGCAAGCTGCAATTGACCGATTGTGCTAAATAAACTGACTTTCTGCTTCACAACCACTATTGTACGTTCAAAGAGTTAAATCCATATACACGCCGGGTGGCGGTAATATTTTTTGGGTGATTAGTGCATTCCAGTGACATAAACGTACAGTTTACAGCCAACGGCAAGCTGCAATTGACCGATTGTGTACAATAAACTGACTTTCTGCTTCACAACCACTATTGTACGTTCAAAGAGTTAAATCCATTTACACGCCGGCTGGCGGTAATATTTTTTGGGTGATTAGTGCATTCCAGTGACCTAAACGTACAGTTTCCAGCCAACGGCAAGCTGCAATTGACCGATTGTGCTAAATAAACTGACTTTCTGCTTCACAACCACTATTGTACGTTCAAAGAGTTAAATCCGGTTTTATTTTTGGGGTGCTTATTGAATTAAAGAGTATGTCAGACAACATGCAGAGGAGTGGCAGAGGAGGCAATGTTTTAGGAGCGAGCAGACGTGGCAGCAGAGGAAGGGGTCGAGGCAGCACTAGTCGCAGCCAGAGGCCAGTGCTCCCGGTGTCATCCAGCGGTCGTGTCTCCACCGACAACCCTGCCGTCATCGATTGGTTGACTCGGTTGTCTTCCTCTTCCCAGGTCACCTCTGACACCTACAGCCAACGGTCGGTGGGTACGTCAGACACAACCGTTAGTTGGCATGGCCCGGGAGCAAGCCCACTGAAATCACGTGTCCTCGACCTGCCCCTGTCCTTTGGTGTTCCCTCACCAAGGGAAGTATCGCATGCTGTGGGCTCAGCCCCACTGTACAGTGAGGAAGAGCTAACAGAGGGCGGTCAGGAACGGGGGGAGACATCCGCCTCTTCAGCAGCCAGGCGAAGAAGTACTGGCGAGGAGAGTGGCTCAGTAGCCGGTCTAGAGACAGGTCTGTCTCCTGACCCACACGCAGCCGAGGGGGCTAGTAGTGACGCGGAGACCCTAATTGATGATGATGAGGCTGATCGCACTTGGCAGCCTCGTCGTCATCAGGCTATTGCTTCCGCATCATCAGGAGAAGAGGGTGCCAGCTTGCCAGCGAGCAAAACAGTCGGTGGGTTGCCCAGGAGGCAGCAGGGTCGCAGCAGTGTCAGTGGAGGCAAACGGCCATGGAGTAGAGCACCAGCTCCACTGCAGCCTACCACCACGGCCAGTAGTGGTGCCGGTGCGCACGGAGGAAGTAGCAGTCAGCCAGTGAGGAGTAGCGGGGGCAAAGTTTCCTACTCGGCGGTGTGGCAATTTTTCGTCAAGCCGCCCGAGGAAGTAAACGTAGCCGTATGTCGACTATGTGGCCAGAAAGTCAAGCGTGGCCAGGGGGCCCATGTTGGGACTACAGCGTTGCGTCAGCATATGCAGCGTCGCCATTCGGTGGCCTGGGAAAACCGTGATAAAGATACGGCGGTTCTGTTGTTATCTTGTTGTATCGGTCACGGTTTGTGGCCAAACATCGGCCTATAAAAAGATGTCTACACAGTGACAAAAAATTATGTCGCCAGACAGCGGCCCCTAAGGCGACAGATATACAAAGCAATTCCCGAGGTGTTTAGTGAGCGGCTTGAACGGCTAGGTTATTACTAAATATATCTTTCTGGCCAAACATCGGCCTATAAATAGATGTCTACACAGTGACAAAAAAGTAGGTCGCCTTACAGCGGCGTATCCTACAAATTGACATTATAAGAAATGGTTTAGACAAAAAAAAAAAAAAAAAAACTTTGATGCGATGCTATACCTTAGTAGATTGTGGAAAGTCGACAAGTCAAGCGTAACTGTGTACATTACAGAAAATCTTAACAAGACAACCAAACATGTGGCCAAACCGTGACCGATACAACAAGTTAACAATGTAAGAAACAGGAGGGGGCCAAACCGTGGCCAATAAATAAACAGTCCACCTCATTGATGAGATGGACAACACGTGTCAAATAAATATTTAAAAAAATTGCTATTCCATCGGTCTGGAACTGGTCGACTATAAATAATTAAAAAGTTTAAATTCATGTGACAGTCGTCCAGCGACGTATAAATAATTTAAAAACACCAATTCATGAGGGGCCCGACCAGCAGAGTATAAGTCATTAAAAAGGTTCAATTCATGTGACGGTCGTCCAGCGAAGTATAAATAATGTAAAAACCCCAATTCATGAGGGGCCCGACCTGCAGAGTATAAGTCATTAAAAATGTGCAAAACATGAGTCGGCCGACCAGCAGCCTCTCAATAAAATATATATACAAATGTACGGATCAGGTGGAGGTCTTCCATTTGTCCCTAATAACATGTTTGGGACATGATTCATGGCGGATTTAGTCAGTTGTGTCAGGAACTGGTGGTTTGAAATCCAGACTAATCCACGCCTGATTCATTTTCACAAACGTGAGTCTCTCCACACTTTGGGTGGACAGTCGTGTCCTCCGCGGAGTTACAATACCTCCTGCCGCACTAAACACGCGCTCCGATGCCACGCTACTGGCCGGGCATGACAGCCTTTCAAGGGCAAATTCAGCTAGTTGGGGCCAAAGGTCAAGTTTCGTTGCCCAGTAGTCAAGGGGATTGTCTACCTCGGTTGGCAGGGTGCTGTCCAAGTAGGCCCAAGCCTGTTGTTTGAGGTCCTGCTCCAGGTCCACCTGATGCTGCTGCTGCTGCGGCTGGTTAGTAGTTTCCTCACTGCGCTGGTGAAGAAAGCTACTCATCATCGACAGCAGACTGAGGCAGCCGCTGCTGGTGGAGCTGCCACTGCTCCTACCACCCCACCCCTCCCCTGCTGCCATGGCAGCAGAACGCGAGCGCACAGGGCCCACAGTGTCTGAGGATGGACGTTGGCGCAGAAAGGCAGAGACCAACTGACTACATAGGTCTTATGGATGGAAGTACGACGGTATATGATCTTCTTCGCACCCACGGCATTACCTCATAAAATTTCTGCATTGCATCTGCAATCACAACGCTGACTTCCCGGATCGCCACTCAGCCATTGGACTCTTGATAGTCGTCTCCCCACGCTGCTGCTGGGGGGACTTTTTAACATAGGCCTCTGTATGGCCTTCAATTTTAGCTGCTTACGCTCCGCCACTCTGCCATGGGCCCCTGTACCGCCTCCTCATGCTGCTGCCAGGCCCGTAATCTGCCATGGGCCCCCGTACCGACTCCTCATGCTGCTGCCAGGCCCGTAATCTGTCATGGGCCCCTGTACCGCCTCCTCATGCTGCTGCCAGGTCCAGAGTCTGTCATGGGTCCCTGTACGGCCTCCCATTGCTGCTGACTTCATCGCCAGACTCTGCCATGTGCCACTTTCAGGTCTCCTTACACTGTTGGTGGGTTCCATTTTGTGATAGGGTGCTGTATGGCCTTCCATTGCTGCTGCCTCCACCGCCACCCTGCGCCATGTGCCTCTGTCGTCTGCTCACGCTGCTGACGGCTTCCGCTTTTTAACCTAGGCCTGTGTTTGGCTTCCGAATACTGCTGCATCCACCGCCACCCTGCGCCATGTGCCTCTGTCGTCTGCTCACGCTGCTGACGGCTTCCGCTTTTTAAACTAGTCCTGTGTATGTCTTCCGAATACTGCTGCCTCCACCGCCACCCTGCGCCATGTGCCACTTTCAGGTCTCCTTACACTGTTGGTGGGTTCCATTTTGTGATAGGGTGCTGTATGGCCTTCCATTGCTGCTGCCTCCACCGCCACCCTGCGCCATGTGCCTCTGTCGTCTGCTCACGCTGCTGACGGCTTCCGCTTTTTAACCTAGGCCTGCGTATGGCCTTCAATTGAAGCTGCTTCTGCTCCGCCACTCTGCCATTGGACTCTTGATAGTCGTCTCCCCACGCTGCTGCTGGGGGGACTTTTTAACATAGGCCTCTGTATGGCCTTCAATTTTAGCTGCTTACGCTCCGCCACTCTGCCATGGGCCCCTGTACCGCCTCCTCATGCTGCTGCCAGGCCCGTAATCTGCCATGGGCCCCCGTACCGACTCCTCATGCTGCTGCCAGGCCCGTAATCTGTCATGGGCCCCTGTACCGCCTCCTCATGCTGCTGCCAGGTCCAGAGTGTGTCATGGGTCCCTGTACGGCCTCCCATTGCTGCTGTCTCCATCGCCACACTCTGCCATGTGCCACTTTCAGGTCTCCTCACACTGCTGGTGGGTTCCATTTTGTCATAGGGTGCTGTATGGCCTCCCATTGATGCTGCCTCCACCGCCACACTGTGGCTCCACACTCTGGTTTTGGCCCCGTGACTGCCCAAATGAGTGAAGTGTGCGGTGATTCTAAGATCGACGGCACTAATCTGCATGTCATACTGACTGACAGTATTATTTCTCTTCCCCAGCAGACTCCAAGGGCATTTAAATTAAAGGTACAGTGTTCTGCACTAATATAAAGGCTCTCTGAAGCCTAGAAACACCCTTTTTATAAGTTAAATTCGCAGCGAATATATTCGACTCAAATCGAATTTATTCCGCGAATTCGGCGAATCAGCCGAATCGAATTTTTGAATAATTCGCTCATCTCTACTAATTATATATAAAATAACAAGTGCAAAAGTGATCGTGAAAAGTGTTAAGTCCATTCAAATAAATCCAGACTATATAGAAGAGACAGTAGGCAGAAAGAGGTTCCTCCACGTGATTTCTCCACCATAAAACACTCGGCCTTATACTGGAAGATGGTAATCTCCTATATTTAAGAGATCAAAAATGCTCAATGTTTATTTGCCTTTAATAATCACCAATGCAGGCCGTATGGTACCCAGGGACCCCAACCAGCCGCACACTAAGGGATTAATTGCATGGCTACAACACCATTTAACCATGACACGGTCCATTCCCCATTGGATGTTCATTGATTGTGAAACTTGTCAGGCAGCCACCACACCATCCAACCATGACATGCTCCATTCTCTCTGAGGATGCTCATTTCTAGCGAAACATGTTGGGTGGGGCCTAGCCAGTGATGTCATCACGCTCGCCATGGCTGGATAGTGTGGCAGCTTCAGTTTGTGCAACTCTGTCTCCATCTTTGTGTAAGTGTTTGCTTATTACACTATTGCAATGTTCTGCGTGGCAGTGTAACACTATGTCCCTTAGCCACTAAGGGATAGCGGTGGACAAGCAGAAGATTTACCAATATTTATAGTGCTTATGACCTATGTGATATATGGGTCAAGGAAGAAGGTGAGTGCATGGCACACTCATTGGTGATGGGAAGCACTGTTGTATATGTTGGTTGAAGGGAACACTTTACAGCACTGTTGTGGAGCACGGTGTGTTTTGCTGTAATGTGAGCGCATATGTTTTGTGAAGTCAACCATTAGCTTTAATTTAAACAGTGTTGCACTACGATATATATTTTTGTTTTTTATATACACATTTTTGAAGTCGTGATTGAGTGACGAAATTCTGCAATCGTTGCCACATGAAAGAATTCACTTCTGTAAAAACATATTTGACTTCTTATAATTTGTAGGTCAAACTTAAAGGTGAGCAGGGAGAGTATCTTGGGACAAGCACGTCTTCTGGAAAGTGATTGATAAACGCACTAATTTGGACATTCTGTGATTTGGGAGTTGGACTTTTATTGTAGTGTGGATTTATCTTGCATGGGATTACTGGAGGATTATTTTATTTCATTTATATGTCTGGATGAGGAGTTAGAACACAACTCATTCTTGGTTTAAGCCTTCAACAGTGTTTCTAATCACTGCCACACCATTGCCAGTGTTGCCAGACAAGCTCAGTCAAGAAAAGTGTTCACAAATGCTGCCACACCAGTCTCAGTGTAACCAGACCAGTGTAAGCCATCAACAGTGGTCCTGTTTGCTGCCACATCAGTGACAATGCCACTAGACCAGTGTGGCCAGCAACAATGTTCTTGATTGCTAGCCACACCTGTGCCAGTGTCACCAGAGTCAGTGCAGCCATCAACAGTGCTTCTGAACCTGTCTCTTAGACTAGGCTTTCTTGGTTTAGAGGAATAGGGACTGTTATAGGTGAAGTTACACTAAGCTATTTTCCCTGACCACTCATACAGAGGTGACCTTTACAGGACACGTTTTTACAGTGTTGGTTGAAGTTTTTTTTTTTTTTATAATTGATTTTTCATTAAATATTATATTATCACAATCCATAAAAAAATACATTATCACTTTTCTATTTCACATATCTTCTTAGATCCCAGTGATAAAAACAACACAAACCTAATCCTTTATATCCCTCCCAACTCCATATCCCTCCTCCCTCCCCTCCTTCTCCCACCCGCTCTGATCCCTTTTTTTTTCTCTCAATGTTTTCTTATCCCTGTCTCCTTCTTATTGCTTATTTATTCTCCTTCCTTATATAATTTCCTATAAATTTTCCATTTCTTCCACCTTTCCCGTAATCTATTTTATCTTCCTCTAAATGTCTGAGATTTTCCATCCTGTAAACGTAATCTATCCTACTTATCCAATCCTTTATTTTCGGTACTTCTTGTTCTTGCCAAAATTTTGGAACTAATCCTTTTGCCGCGTTTACAAGATGGAATTCCATCGAGTTTTTATATTTCTCTACTGTATTCTCTGTTTCATGGAATAAACAAGTCCCAGGTTCTTTCGCTATGCTCTTCCCAGTGATCTCCTATATTTGGTATATGATCCCCTCTGTATTTCTGTATTTTACAACATTCCCACCAAATATGTGTCATAGTGCCCTCTTCCTCACATCCTCTCCAACATTTAGGTGAATTTTCTACTCGTTGCTGTTTGTGATACACAAGATACAAGGTCCAGTACTTGATCAGTCAAAACTCTAAAAAAGGCTCACGCATGTCTTATCATCATACTCAGAAGGAGTAGAGAAATGTGTGCTGGACTGTAATCCTAAGTATGCCTATGCTGTGAGAAATATTGACAACTTTGTGGCAAAAAAAAATGAACTCTTCAAGGCTCATTATTCTCTTAGAAAATGCCTTGGGTGTTTACTTCCCAAAATGGAGTCATTTAGTGGATGTTTCTACTGTCCTGGTGCTCCATGGCCTCTAAAAATGTCATAGGTGGTCTGGAAATTAGATGCCTAATTTATGCCCTTTGCAAACCTTTGTGGATTTTAAGTCCCTCTATGCAGCCAGGTTCCAAAAAAGCCCCGCACATGTGGGATCCCCATACTCTGGAGGAGTTGCAAAACGTGTTTTGTGGTGTAATTCTAATTATGCCCACGCTGCATGTTAGGAATATCTTATTGTAAATGTAAATTAATAAGATATTTCTACCACAAAGCATGGATATATTTAGAATCGCACCCCAAAATATATTGGAGTTTTGGAATATCACGTTTGACACTTTTTTGAAGCCTAGCTGCACAGAGGAGTCCAAAATCCACAAAGAACCTTCAGTCTTGCAAGAGGCATAAATTAGGCATAATTTAGGCGTCTTATTTTCTGACCACCTATCTCATTTTGGAGGCCCTGGAGCATCAGGACAGTAGAAAATCCACTAAATGACCCCATTTTGGAAAGCAAACACTCAAAAGCATTTTAAGAGGCATAGTGAGTCTTTTGAATATTTCATTTCTTGTAACTTGTTTTTGGAAGATAAAGAAAACTTTTTTTTAATTTTCTTTCTGCTTTTTCTAAAAGCTTGTGGCAGAAACAATATTCAAAAAACTCACAATGCCTCCTAAATATATCTTTTGGTATTAGCTTTCCAAAAGATGGTAATTTTCTGGGTGTTTATACTGTCCTGGTGCTTCAGTGCCTCCAAACATGTGATAGATAGCCAGGAAATTAGATGAATAATATATGCTCCTTGAAAGTTTGAAGGTGCTCCTTGAATTTCGGGCCCCATTATGAGGCTAGGCTGTAAAAAAAAGTCTCACATGTGACATCCCCATTCTCAGGAGAATCAGAGATTGTTTTGCAATGTAATTTTCAGTATGACTGTACCGTGTGTTAAAAAACTATATTATTTAACAGCTATATATAAAAAAATGCATTTCTATTTTTTGTTTCATTTGCCAGAAAAATGTGATCTTCAAAAGACTCACCATGCTCCTTGACCTCTCTGCGGCCTTTGACACAGTCGACCACCCCCTCCTCCTTACTAAACTGCACTCCCTTGGCATCAGGGACGCTGCTCTCTCCTGGTTCTCCTCCTACCTATCCCAACACTCCTTCAGCGTCACCTATAACACTGCCAATCCCCCTCTCTCCCCCTCTCTGTTGGAGTCCCCCAAGGCTCTGTCCTTGGACCCCTCCTCTTCTCCATCTACACCTCCTCCCTTGGCAAACTAATACACTCCCACGGCTTCAATTACCACCTCTATGCTGATGACACACAAATTTACCTATCCACCCCCCGCCTCACCCCCTCACTCTCCGCCCGCATCGCCCAGCTCCTGAACGACATATCAGACCGGATGTCGCTCCATTTCCTCAAATTAAACCTGTCCAAAACCGAGCTCCTGGTCTTCTACCCAGCCCGCGCCCCCCCCCCCCATCCTCTCCATCACTACTAGCAATGACACCATCACTCCCACCCCACATGCCAAAGTCCTGGGTGTCACCCTGGACTCAAACCTTTCCTTCCAACCTCACGTCCAATCACTATCAAGGTCATGCAGGCTCCACCTCCACAACATCTCCAAGATACGTACATTCCTCACCCCAGACACTACTAAACAACTCGTACACTCCCTCATCATCTCACGCCTGGACTACTGCAACTCCCTCCTCACCGGCCTACCCAAACAAACGCTATCCCCACTCCAGCCGATCCTGAACTCAGCAGCGAGACTCATCCACCTTACCAACCGCTCCACATCCGCCACCCCCTTCTGCCAATCCCTTCACTGGCTCCCAATTGCCCAGCGCATCAAATTCAGATTGCTAACTCTGACCTACAAAGCCATTCACAACGCCGCCCCAAACTACCTAACCGACCTGATACCCAAATACCACCCTACCCGTGCCCTTCGCTCCTCACAGGACCTCCTCTCTAGTTCCCTGGTCTCCTCCTCCCACGCCCGACTGCAGGAATTCTCCAGGGCTTCCCCCATCCTCTGGAACTCCCTACCCCAATCCATCAGACTGTCACCTACCCTCCTCACCTTCAGGCGCACCCTGAAAACCCATCTCTTCAGGGAAGCCTACCCCACCCTCACCTAACAACTTATCTCCTCCACTTCTCCCACCACTCCATCCCACATCTCCACAGCCATTTCCTCCTGCACCTCTACCCCCTCCCTCCTAGATTGTAAGCTGGAAAGAGCAGGGCCCTCGAACCCCTCATGTATTGTATTGTTACTGTATTGTCTCATGTTCTGTCCCCCTTGCCATTGTACAGCGCTAAGCAAACCCTTTGGCGCTATATAAATACTGTATAATAATAATAATAATAATAATAATAATAACGTCTCTAATTAAATAACTTGGAGCATGGATAGGCAGTTTTTATAGGTGGAGATGTATCTGAGCAACATGGAAGAAATCAAAGATCACCAGGGTGCAGCACCCTTTTTTTTTTTTTTTTTTGTTAGAAATCTTACTAACAAGGCACAAATAAAAAGGATGACATGAAGAAAATATATAAAATATAACAAAACAAATGTCACTGTAAAAAAAAATTAAAAATACAATATATACAGTACCTACGTACCTATTATCTGCCTACCCTTTTCAGGTCACGTGATCACCTGTGTCAGACAGTGGTGGCTACAGGGGGGAGGAGAAAACGCTTGACTGTGGATGGTAACACTTAGTCAGTTATGACACCCATAGTTTCCCATGTCCAGGCCTGAAAATAGGTTAGCATTGGTGTTAGGGAAGGGGGGGGGGGCATTTTTAAGGCTAGGTAGGTTTAAGCAGCAATTCTAGGTACACTGATGGTCAATGGTAGTGTTTCAAACTAACCCTCTCTATTGGTGGACAATGGCAGTGCCAATTAACCCCTTTATGTTGCATTAGTGACCAGTGTCAGTGTTTATTAACCCCATTCATTTTACAGAGTAAAAGGGTTAATTAACACTGACACTGGTGCTAGTGGCAGTACATTAACCCCTTCATGCTGTACATTACTAATGTCTTTATTAATTACCCCCTTCACCTCCCCCATCACAAAACCCCCTCATTGTCACCACATTACGCTTTCAATGTATCAACAGGTGAAGATCTGCCAGCCAGTGCCTGCTGCTTCTAAGTGCCTGCTTTTTAAGTTATTGCTCACTTAAACATACACGCTCCCTCCCAGTGTTGGTGCCCATCTCTCTTCTTCTTTCCCCTCCCGGCCTCTGAATGATATCAAGTCAGAGTCCAGGACTAGAAATCGGCTGTCAATTGGAGATCACTCCGCCTGACAAAGAAGAGTGTATGCATGTTAGGTTAGTGCCGGGTGCAGGAGTGCACTGGGCGACCCCATCGCAGCTCTGCAATGGTAATGTGTGCACTTGGCTTTACATGCTGTAGATCACCACTGTGATCTGACAGGTGGCAGGCGCTGTCAGGAGCAGGGGGCTTGTTGGGTCACGATCTACCTGCAAGATGGCTGCGGTCCATATTTCCATTAAAACATGTGGTGCCGGCTGCTGTGTGTAAAGGGTTAATTGTGCAGTTAGTCTGCTCCAGTGATTATCGCCTTCAATCTGCTGGTGCATAGATTGTTATCCTGTGAACTGTCACATTTCTGCTCAGGGTGGATATGTAAGATGTTATATTCTGGTCCAACTGGTAGTTATCATGGAATTTATCTCGTGGTATTTATCTCGTGGTATTTATCTCGTGGTATTTATCTATTTTTAGCTATGTGAATGGAATAGATCAGTGCTATGTAAGTGGTCTATGAATGCCACTGACCCGGTATGAACCATTATATAATTTCATCAAACTTATGGGAACTCATGCATCATGACAAGAACCTGAAGTTCCACATTGCTCCGCTGAGTATAGAATGTTTTGTGTGTATTGAAGCGATCCTACAAAGTATCAACAGAGAACCAGTGACAGAGAAGGAGATAATTCCAGGGAATGAAGCTTGTTCTTGAAGGGGAACTCCAGTTATGACCCAAATATTGAATAAAAATATGATGCTGCACTACTCAATAAAAGTAACTTCATACCAAAAACATAATAAAGTAAACACCCCACAGGGGTATAGATAGTGACAGATAAATATTCACATAAACATATTAAACCTGCAGTGATGTATATACACAGCTAATAAAATGTGCATAAAGTGACTGACCAATAAATATCAGAAATATATAACATAAAGAAATAAATTATATCAGCAGATGAATCTGTTAAATTGACAAAATAACAAAATAAAAAGTGCTTCATAGTGACAAATTAATTGAATGTGCCATAAAAATCAACTGAGTCCACAAAGTGAAATCACATAGATAAAAAAGTCCCAATATGTGTAACAGCAAAACATTCAGTAATCTGTGAATCCACCAGTGAACACCGCTTGTGCTCCTCCACCAGCTAACGTCTGCTCAAGAGGATAATACCGATGATAATACCGCTGAGTGCATTCATTTAAAGCGTGTATGACCCTTCACGGGTCAAAGTTGGAGGTAAGCGCGCATGCTAGCTGGTGGAGGAGCACAAGCGGTGTACACTGGAAAGGAATTTATTTATTTATGTTATATATTTCTGATATTTAATGGTCAGTCTTTTTATGCACATTTTTAGTAGCTGTTTTATTTATATACATCACTGCAGGTTCAATATGTTTATGTGATTATTTATCTGTCACTACTTATTGGTTGTGAGCCCTGTGGGGTGCTTACTCTATTATGTTTTTGGTATGCAGTTACTTTTTTTGAGTAGCGCAGCATCATATTTTTATTCAATATTTTTTATTGGTGGGAACATTACTAGGTGCTTGCTGCAATTCACACACACGGAGGGTGGTTGTTGGCACCGCAGGAGGATTTATTATTATTTTTATTTCAGTTAAAACCCAAAGCTTCCCCTTTGTGCTTCCATTTATGTGCACATTTAAATGCCCAATCATGAAGTCTCATATAAGCTGTAACCATGTTCCTTACCACCGCACCAGTCCTAGCTTCACCAGACCAGTGTAAGCCAGCAACAGTGTTCCTGACCACTGACACACCAGTGCTAGTGTCCTGAGATCATTGCAAGTGAAGAACAGGGTTTCTGATCACCACCACACAAGTCTCGTGGTCACTGAATCAGTGCAGACAACAGTAGTCTTCTTGATTATTATCCCACCAGTCCCAGTGTCCCAAGATAGGTGTAAGCCAGCAACAGTGTTCCTGATCACTGCCACACCAACCCCAGTGCCACAAGACTAGTGCAGCCAACAACAGTGTTCCTGATCACTGCCACACCAACCCCAGTGCCACAAGACTAGTGCAGCCAACAACAGTGTTCCTGATCACTGCCACACCAACCCCAGGCCACAAGACTAGTGCAGCCAACAACAGTGTTCCTGATCACTGCCACACCAACCCCAGGCCAAAAGACTAGTGCAGCCAACAACAGTGTTCCTGATCACTGCCACACCAACCCCAGTGCCACAAGACTAGTGCAGCCAACAACAGTGTTCCTGATCACTGCCACACCAACCCCAGGCCACAAGACTAGTGCAGCCAACAACAGTGTTCCTGATCACTGCCACACCAATTCCAGTGTCATCAGACCAGCATAAGCCAATAACAATGCTCCTGTTGCATTTTTGTTACGACGCACCATATAGTGATTTACTGAAATCTTTGTTCTGCATTCTGATTGGGGCTTTATGGAAACCGACTGAAATATGCCATGTTATCATTTGTTACTTAAAACTTGATTAATAATAAAGAAGTGGAATTTTGCATCACACATCTAGGTGTCTTACTTGCATTATTCCCAAAGTACTTTGAAACTGAATGTTTGTATGGAGGAAGCCAGCATAAATTGATATTCCTAACAGGGGCAAGTCATCAAATAAATTACTCCCTTCATCTGACAATTGACAAATTCCTTAGGGACAAAGATTTGGCCATTAGGGAACTTGACTTTCCCAACCGAGCCTACAAAGTGACAATAACTACATTTACTGCATGGGAAGGTACCCCTGGGAAGTCCATATTTTTTGGGGGGGATTAGAGCTAAATGTACTAGAAACTAGTTTGTCTTTTAAAGATGGTGCTCTACAGTATGTATTTAAAGGTTTAAGGGGGACAATCTGTGAAATTTTAGGGTCTGAAGTTAACAAATGCCAATGTCTCCTAATATATGTACGCACCAAGGAATGTTGATTATTATACGAGGTGATAATTCTCAAGGGTTGTTCTTGGTTATTAATGCCCTTATTGTTAAACAGCAAATCCATGCAGGAGTGTTGCAATGCTTTATTATAAGCCTTTGGCAAACAGGGTTTTGAATATCCCCATTCCAGTAAACAAGTTTTCATTTCATCTGATGCAGTTTTAAATTTTTCATCACCATTACAATTGTGGCAAAGACGCAGATATTCTGAATATAGAATTGAATGAATCAAAGGTTTAGGATGAAAGCTATTCGCTGTAAGAATGGTGTTCCCTGCTGTGGGCTTACAAAAAAAGACTACTAGATGACAGGACTTTGGCATCGATTTCAACCTCTACATCTAGAAATGCCACGTCTTCCAATCATACTGCATGGTGAACATTAGATTATACTTGTTGGTATTCAATAATCTCAAACACTGCATCAACATATCAATGGGACTATCCCAATTTAAACAAATATTATTTATATATCTTAGCTAAGTCAAAATATGACCTAAAAAGATAGATGATTCCTCAGATAACAAAAATGATTGCTCCCACTCCCCCAGGTACAGGTTAGTGTATGATGGGGCACAGCAAGTCCCCATTGCCACTCCCTGCACCTGGAGGAAGTGGGAACCATCAAAAACATATACATTGTGATGCAGAATAAATGAGAACTTGTATAACCAAGTCAAACATTTCTTTGAGATGCAGATTGCTTTGATCAAAACAATTCCTTATGGCTTGGAGGCCCTTGACATGAGGGATTGAACAGTATAGAGCTTCCAAGTCTTTTTAATTAGATGCACGTTTAGAGGCATTCAGTGCTGTCCACTCTATGGATTTGTTGGGATTAATGGAGGCAATCCAGAAAGCTTTACCACAACAGCTACAGGCTGCAACTTTGGCAGGTAGTTTTTGGAAGTTTGGATGGCTTGGGTCTTGGTATATTTGGTAGTTAACATCTTAGTGAGCTATTGAGGATAATTCTATATTGTGTTATAAGCGTTTCTACTAGGTATATGCCTTAATGTCCTTGCTAATGGATTAGAGGCCATGCATTGTGATGAATGGTGGTTGTATGGAGTACTGCCACTGCTTTGGAGTCAGTGTGACCTTCTATGTGACCCCTGGTGTTACATCTTGTGACATCCTGTTTTGGTATTTATTGAAACACTGCCATAATTAATATGCATGGCTCCTACACTGATCTGGAGTGGGGGGGCCTTTTTGCTGTCTGTGAGGGTGGTTTCTTCGGATGACCAGACCAATATCTCCACGTTGTGGGGTTTGGCCTGCTTTGGGGACTCTGACACGGTGGCTTATCATGTGCTGGTGCCTGCCCTGATTCAATATGGCTGCGCTATTACATCTGGAAAGGTGCTTAGGTCGTGCCGGATATGATGTCAGGTGCATTGGAAGTGACGCCATCTCTCCATTCACCACCTATGGTTATCATGGCAGCAGCTCTGTGGCTGGCTGCTGTGCCCCATGTTGAATTGGACAAGCAGGAAGGGGGGAAGGCCCTGTATGCCGACCCCCCTCTCCCCAGATACCCAGCTGGCCTCAATAATTTATAATTAGAGGACTGGTCATTTTTGTTGGCTGGTTATTAGCACCTTATCAGTGTTTGGTTCTTTTTAATTGGAGGCAAGTTTAGAGGCATTCAGTGCTGTCCATGGATTTGTTGGGAACAATCGAGGCAATCCAAGGAGCTTTACATCTCTAGGCCACAACTTTGGTAGGTAGTTTTTGGAAGTTTGAATGGCTTGGGTCTTGGTATATTTAGTAGTTAACATCTTAGTGAGAGATTGAGGGCAATTCTACATTGTGTTGTATGCTTTTCTACTGGGTATGTGCCTTAATTTCCTTGCTAATGGATTAGAGGCCATGCGTTGTGATGTATGGTAGTTGTATGGAGTACTAACACTGCTTTAGAGTCAGTATGACCCTCTATGATACCCCTGGAGTTACATCTTGTGACATTCTGTTTTGGTAGGTATGGAAACCCGGCCGTAATTAATTTGCCAACTTATGAGCCTGCAGGTGGTTCCTTCATCAATGGCTGTGTTCCCTGTTTAGACGTTGCTCTGTAGGATCTTTCTGGGTGTATGAAGCACTGGGATTGGTGTATATCCATTGTGACCATTTATAGGAACCTTAAAGTTAATATTCATCACACTCTGATTTTGGTAGTCAGCCAATATAGTCCTCTATGATGTTTCTATTGTATTTTGAATATAAGGCCCTCTATCGGTGGCTGCAATATTACTATTATATCTCCTTTTGTTTAGGCTTGTTGCCTCTACCCTCTGTGCCAACTGGCTGGGTTTATCCTCCTTGCATTTCACCCGATTCTGTTGGAGGTCTGCCATATGGGACATGCCTCTTTCTATGTGTGCCTTTTTATACTCCCTTTTTGGGTATGTATAGGAAGCCTATGTTATATGAATGGCCGTATTGTTTATGTTTACATGAGGTGTTTATCTATATGTGTTTCTGTCCTAGACCATCTTCTTTATCCTGATGAAGGCTCGTTAAGAGCTGAAACGCATTGAAGTTTCAAGGTCTCAAAATCCATCTGAAAACAGATGGAACACAATCAATTCATCTATGTAGTTATAAGCTAGTCCAAACTGGTCCATTATATATGTTATGTAGAATTTGTAATCTTGTCCAATACATTTTGTACCATTTTATCTTAATGGTGTTGTTGTTTGGTACCTAGAGAGTGAAACTCTTCTTTTCCTTTTTTCTTTAGATGAATAAAATGTGCCTCAAAGGAAGAGAGTGCCATAGAGGTGCTGTGTGGGGCTAGGAGGATTTTCACCTCCCTTCCATCCACTGGGTCTGTGGGAGTGTGTCCAGAGAAGGCCACCATGGGAGAGGGAAGCAAAAGAAGAAGTGATAGATTCATGAAGCCAGGTTTTAGTAAGAGCAAAAAAGGTAATGGAGTTGGTGATAAAGAGGTCATGGAGGGAGGTGAGTTTGTTACAGACCAAGCAAGCATTCCAGAGGACGCAGAAGAAGGAGAGGCTGGTTTTGGAAAGAAAAGGAACGGAAACTAAATTGTGTTGATTGCCGCTTCTGTCAGAGGGTATGGGGTGATGGGAGATTTGGGTACAGTTAAATGATGGATGCCCAGGGTTTGGGATAAATATACAGAAGTTAGGAAAAGCTGAAGGGTGAGGGAAGTATTATGGGAGTGTGATTTATATGAAGGAACAAGCCCCAGAGTCCTGGCGGTTTTTATTAGCATGTGGGTGTCGAATTAGCAGAAGTTGGTGAGTGCAATGGGTGATATATCAGCTGTAGGGTGGAGAAGAGGGGTGAAGGAAAGAGAGCTTAAGGAAAGAGGACACAACAGTCAGAAGGAATGGTAGAGAATGCATGTTACAGAGAGGAAGGAGAGGTGAATGAAGAAGCAGCCTGTTTGGTGTTTTGCAGAGTAGATCGCTATGTATTTTTACTTTCTGCAGTTTCTGAAGTGCAGAGCCTTAAGTGAATGTCACTTATATAAAAGATCACTTGCAGAAAGAATCACTTATTGAAAGAACTCCAGTAATGTTCCCCTCAGCAATGTGCCCCCAGTGGTTATTTGACAATTCATTATTAAAAAGTCAATAAAGCATGCCTGGCTAGCAAAGCAAACTTTCCACAACTTAAGAAATGACACACCTGGCTAGAATCGGGTGGGACCGGGTGGTGCCTTCAGAAAATTCTTCATTCTTCCTGGCATAGATTCAGATAGGTGTTGTAAGCATTCCTCAGAGATTTTGCTCCATGTTGACAAGATAGCATCATGAAGTTGCTGCAGATTTGTTGGCTGCACATCCATGATGCGAATCTGGTGATTGTGGATGAGATCTGGTGACTGTGGATGAGATCTGGTGACTGTGGATGAGATCTGGTGACTACGGATGAGATCTGGTGACTGCGGAGGCCATAGGAGTGCAGGGACCTCATTGTCATGTTCAAGTAACCAGTTTGAGATGATTTGAGCTTTGTGACGTGGTGCATTATCCTGCTGGAAGTAGCCATCAGAAGATGGGGACACTGAATCCTGGTAGCTGTAGCACATTAGTAATTTGTGTTACCAAGCAATTGAATAGGTGTACATTACTATACAATACGAAATCAACTGAACCCCAAAATATGTACATCCATGAATATGCTCTGTATGTATAGAGCTCAACCCCAGGTAGCCAAGAAGTCCCTTCCTCCCCAGGAAGTTCAAAATGAAAATAATATCCTCAATAAGTGACCCCATGTGACTTCTTAATTCTTCAAGGCTTGTAAATTCTCAATTTATAAATCTTTGTCAAAGTCGTAATGACAAAACGTGTCAGTAAGTGACGTCAGACTCAAAGCCAGGATGAGGTCAAGGTCCGATTTTTTAATTGTATACCAACGCTGTTGCACATCCTACAGTTGTAAGCGCTTTTTCACTTAATACATTTTATTGCCTTGATATATTACGTGATGGTTGCCTGTTCTCTTTGACTTATATTGTGATGGGAGAGATAAGAGTGATATTGGCTGGAGAGGAGCCCAGAAGTTTTATAAATTGAGAATATGCAAGCCTTGAAGAATTAAGAAGTCACATGTGGTCACTTATTGAGGTGTACTATACTGTATATAACAGTTTGTACTTTCACACAGACTAAATAATATACACTGATTTACATTATTTTTTACTAAATAATAATAACAATACATTTGGCTTAAATTTATAGAGAAATACCATATTATTTATTTGTAACGTTTTATAGAAGAAACTAAAAAAAACTTTTTCAGTCTTTCTTACTTTATATAATAAAACGATTTAAAATTAATTTGGGTGTGGTGTTGCATGCCTAAGTAATTCTTAGTCAAAATATCACAGTGCTGAAAATAGAAAAATGGCCTGGACAGTTTGGAGGGTGACATACCAGTCTTCAAGTGGTCAAGGAGCAGGTGCAAGAAGGGATAAATCTTTGCAAGCATCACCCTAGACAACATATTCCCTCCCTGACTTTTCCCTTGTGTGGTCTTTGTCAGGTCCAGTCATGTCATCCCCTATGTCAGTGAACAGTGGCTGCAGTGGAGAGGAAAGAGCACTGAGAACGACTGGGCTATGGGAGCCTATGGGGACAATACAGCTCTCTCTCTATACCTCCTCCCTGGGCCAACTGATAACCTCCCATGGCTTCCAATGACACCCAGATCTATCTCTCCACTCCCCAGCTCACCCCCTCAATCTCCTCACATATCACAAATCTACTAAGCGACATATCAGCATGGATGTCACATCACTATCTTAAACTTAATCTTTCAAAAACTGAGCTGTAATATTTCCTCCCCCCCCCGATCCCCCATTCATGACTTTACAATTAAGATCAACAGCACAACCATTGGTCCTTCCCCTCATGCCAGGGTGCTAAGCATAATCCTAGACTCTGACCTCTCCTTTGGGCCCCACATCCACTCATTGGCTAAATCCTGCCGCCTCAACCTCCAGAACATCTCCAAAATCCGCCCCTTTCTGACCAATGACACCACAAAACAACTTATCCACGCCTTGGTTATATCCCGCCTCGATTACTGCAACTCCCTCCTCACTGGTCTACCGTTACACAGGCTATCCCCCCTTCAGTCTATTATGAATGCTGCTGCTAGACTCATACACCTTACCAACCAATCAGCGACCGCTGCCCCTCTCTGCCAATCCCTCCACTGGCCTCCACACAGTGTCCTCCACCCCTCTCTGCCAATCCCTCCACTGGCTTCCACTAACCCAATGTGTAAAATTCAAAATACTAACCACAGCTTACAAAGCCATCCACAACACTGCCCCTAGCTACATCACCAACCTCATCCGCCAATATCGCCCAAATCGCCCACTCCGCTCCTCCCAGGATATCCTCCTCTCTAGCTCCCTCATCACCTCCTCCCACGCGCCTCCAGGACTTCTCCAGAGCCTCTCCCATCCTCTGGAACTCCTTACCACATTATGTCCGGTCGCCCCCACCCTGTCTGCCAATATTCAGGGAAGCCTACCCCACCTCCACTTAAGAACTGTACTTGAATCACCTCCACCATATCATCCCCCACAGCTATCACCTTTTGTATCACCTCCCCTTCCTTTAGATTGTAAGCTCCACGTGCTAGGCCCTCCTATTCCTTCTGTACTGAAATGTATTGTAATTGTACTGCCCCCCTTATATTGTAAAGCGCTGAGCAAACTGTTGGCGCCATATAAATCCTGTATAATAAGAATAATAATTTCCCAAGTGTTGTCAACACTCCCTTCCCTCTTCTTGCAGCTACTGCTCACTGACACAGGGGAGCCGGAGCTGTGGATCATGTGACCAGACCAGAATGGACTAAAATAAATAGGTATATACATCTTTTTTTACAGAGATTAGGCAGGATAGGTAGCGGGAGGGGGAAGGCATTTTAAAGCAATCATTGGAAGGAATTTAATAGGACAAAGCCTCAAGCGATCACTCAGCTTTATTTGTTGTGAACACACACAAACATGGACACACTCTGAAGGAAGGTATACGACACAATGACAGCGGTCTCGACGCTCCCCCTGGGGTTCAGGCCAGTGCAATATCTCTTTCATCAATAACAACATTATAAATTTGTCACTATGCATATGATTGACGATGTTAGGTTTTACATTCCAGGGCACTGGAAGTCAACTAGCCCACCCTCTGTGAAGAAGTGGCTTCAACATATTGCTCGTTTTGCAGAGATGGAGGACACAACACAGGGCAATCTTTCTCAATTTTCTTACATTTGGATGTGCTGGACATATTTTCGGGGGTCTCCATCCTATCAAGTGCTTTGGCAGGTCAATGTTTAAGTCCTGGCCAGTTTGGCCGAATGCACAGTATGTAGCCCTTATAGACATTCTCAAATTTCTGATGGGTTATTTTCCTAAATGCTTCTTGGCAGTACCTCTTGGCATACGAGTGTGTGGATAGAAGCGCAAGGTCTATAGACTAAATATCTTCTCTTCCCAGCTCCCTGTCCTTTCCCTTCTTCTTTTCCCTATACCCCCCCCCCCCCCCCGTTTTATTCTTTCACTCTCTTTTCTCCTTCACTCTTTCATCTTTTCTCATTTTTTCTTTTCATCATACTATATCCTTGTTCTACACCCCCTCACTATAGTTTGAATATGCTGCCCTCTCAAGAGGGACTTTCTGTGTGGGGATGGGCCCCCTTGCTCCTCTTTCATGTGGCACCCTCTCACCCTCTATGTTGTGGGTACCATAGGAAGGGGCGGGGTTCTAGGGATATTGCCAACACCATGTCTGCTTACTGATCCCGTTTACTTTGAATAATGTGTTTAACAGTTTTGCATGCTGTACAATGTCCAGGTACTGTATATGCATCTAGATTTCAGCCTCATTGAGTGGTGCTGGTCGTGCATTTGTGTCAGGTATCTTTTTTTCCTGCTTTTGTTACGGATGCTAAGTTTTCACATGTACCTACTTTTCATTGTATGCACTGTACTGTGAACATTTTTTTCTTTCTATGTTCAGAAAAAGATTTATGAATCTAAACATGCACTCACATATAAAAAGCTCACACTCTGACTAAATGATAAGATGATGAATCTAGTGCCCCTCAGTTTAGCCCCTCTGGTGATATTTGGTTCTAGGCAGAATTTGGGATACAAAACACTCATCAAGCTATACCTCCAAGTCTATATCAAATTCTGAGCAGGTTAAGGTATGCATTACTCCCAGAGATCCCTTCATTAAGAAGCAGGAGAAATACTGGAGAAATCTTCCCAAGCATCACCCTAGACCAGTGTTTCTCAACTCCAGTCCTCATGGACCCCCAACAGGTCATGTTTTCAGGATTTCCTTTAGATGAAACAGCTGTGGTAATTACTAAGGCAGTGAAACTGATCAAATCACCTTTGCAAAATAATGGAAATCCTGAAAACATGACCTGTTGGGGGTCCATGAGGACTGGAGTTGAGAAACACTGCCCTAGACAATGACTGCCTTCCCTCGCTTTCCCCTTTTATGGCTTTCCTTCTTAGGGAGAAAAAAAAGGTGTATCTGAGATCTTTTTATTAGATTCGCCCATCTTCTTGCAAATTGTTATACGGAAACAAATGATCAGCTTAAGACAAAAAAATAATCCTATATTTAAAAAATGATCCTATAATTACACTAAATATTTTAGGCATCCCTCGAAAGCAATTGTTTCCTGTGTGCGATACTCTTTTTGATTGCACTAACATCCACATTTTCAGGACACGCTTGTGGGGAGTACAGAAGGGGGGTACACCCCAAAAGCTTGTCCTGAAGATTTGGATGTAATTGCAAATAAAAAACTATCACAGACAGTACTCAATTGCTTTTGCTGCAAATGCTCTAATACAGCTACAATCACATCAAGCAGGCATCCCTCAGAACTTTTCTTTGAAAATGTCTCTATTACCTTTACACTGTGACATTGGCAATGGTAGATATCACTCAACCTTTAGCAGCTCCTAGGTTTTGTCTGCCCTCTTAGAGAGTATACCTCAGAATTCTCTGTTTTCAAGGCATAGTATTGATATATATATATTAATTGAACAATTATACTTGTACCATTAGCTCCAAATGGTAGCCTCCTATGGGCTACACACAATATATTTTGAAGGTCGTACATTTTTTGTTTCAGTTATTTTAATGCAAGCATTATTAATCCTAATATAAAATTGTTATAAATGATTATTTCACTGGAGTGACCCTTAAAGCTTTACACATCATCTGACTGTCAGTATTAAAATAGCTACTAAAGCAGTTATAAACCCTTACCTATACCTAGTGAAGTGACTAGCCTCAGATGATACACAGAGATGAAACAAATCCTGCTACATAAGTTGTTCCTGTTTATCTGCAGCCCTTTCTTCTCTACGTAACTTCACACTGTACAGTTTACACATACTTTCTGCTTCAGAAGAGGTTGGAGATTTTATTTTACACACTGCACAGCACTAAAAGGAGAGCTGAGTGTAATATGAGACCTCAGTGGAGGGAATGGACCTTCCACCTTTTACACGGTCTCTTAGGGAAACATGCACAGCTGAGGCTGTCAGTCACAAGCTGTGTGCTACAGCACCCCTCCCTCACCTTTCATGTTTGCTTGGAGACAGGATAGCCTGTTAGCATTGACTCATGCAGATAGCAGAGGAAGGAGATAGCAGACAGCAATCATGCTAAGTGCTTTGGATTGAGATAAATACACACTATATAATGATATGTTTTGTTAATTTGTCGTTTCAGAGGTTTAACATCACTTTTATAACTTGACCATTGGGCTAATACTGACATTTCTCAGCATTTTTCAAAATATAAAATTACTTAGAAATCACAAACATTATATCGTTTTTGAATGCAAAGATCCCAGAGAACAAAATGGTGATTGTTGCAATCTTTTAAGTTGCATGATATTTGCGTAGCAATTTTTAAAGTAAAAATTTTCAGGGAAAAATACATTTTAATGTATTTTAGAGCATACGATCATAATATAATACCCAATTGTTTGGTAAAATGTAAAATATGTTATGCTGAGTAAATTGATACCTAACATGTCATACTTTAAAATTGCGCATGCCCATGAAATGGTGACAAAAAGCAGTACCTAAAAATCACCATAGGCCACTCTTTAAAACATTTACATTTTACCAGTTTAGAGGTAAACAGGAAGTCTGGCTCTAGAATGATTGTTTTCACTCATGACAATGCTTAACATGTGTGGTGAAATCATTGTTTAAATATCTGTGAAGAAACTATGAATGCTTCCACAGGGGGAGAAAGCACTTTAATTTTTGCCTTTAATATTGATTTTATTTTAAAAAAAATTTACACTATCCCTTTAAAAATGTTGTGATCAACTGTATTGCTATCACATGGGACGAATAACAGCATGGCAATTACAGGTACCCTTTACTAAGAGATCTTGGATCTATTAGACCCCAGATCTCTCCTCCGCCCTCAAAAGCATCTGATCCAATTGAGATTGGTTTGACCAGATACTTTACAAGCCGGTAACGACTTGTAAACATCAACCCAACACTGGAAGTGAAGAAATCCTCATTGCTTCTTGTTTCACAGAAGGGAGGCGAGTATGGATGTACCTTCCTTCCCTCTCACTTCACTTCAAGTGCACAAAGCGGCAGTGGTACCGGCTCCCCGATCACACAGTAGAGTCCCGTAAAGGCAGCGAGCGGCAGTGAGAGGGGGGCCCCCCTTCTGAACTCTGTAGAAGTTATCAAGCAACTGTAGAGCTGCTCAGATCATTTTTACAGTAAAGCCTATGAATGGCTGAACATTTTGGTACCAGGTTTATGGCTTCAGCAGTAGCCATGATCCCAGGAAATCCACTGTAACTTGGGGATGTACTGGTACATATTCAAGGGCTGAAGTAGTAAAGAACAACCACTGGATCTTGATAATAGTTCCTCTTACTTTTCAGACACTTTGCCAAAAGAAAAAGCCTCAGATGCACTCTTTAGCGGTCAGCAAGGTCAAGTGGTTGCACTGACCAACCTATGATAGATACTAACTCTGCGTCAATGTATTACTGTGTACAGTCTACGAGCTATTACACATCAGCTCAGGGCAGTGGGGTCCTGAAAAGTGACCAGGACATTTGGAGTTAGTTCTACTTTTCCTTTTTTTTTTTTTTGAACTTGAACATACCCTTAATAAACCCTACTGCCCTACTGTACTTATTTAAAGCACCCCAGTCCTACACAGGGAGAATTGGCTAGCTGTTAAATTAATAGTAGCTTTACACAGACCATTAGCCCTTGGAATAAATCAGTGTCCCATGATGCTTAGTACCTTATATCTCACATTTTATAATCCCTTGAGTCCAAGGACATGACCCCTCACCTGTCCAGTCCTACAGTAACTGGACCTGCAAAGAATCTACCTTACCATTCAGTGCCTCTGAAATAGGGGGCTTTATTTATGAATTCAAACTAATTACAAAAAAACAAAACAAAATAAAGACAGCTTTGAAAAGAAAACTTTTCAACAGGTAAAATTCTCAACTAGACTTAAAGCCCAAACACCTGCAGCTAAACTATGCTCATGCCAAAAATTTGTAATTCACACACAGTTTTACTTTCACTTTCTTAGCAGCACACTCATCAAGAGCTAAAACGTCCACCCCTCACACGGTCTTCGTCATTCACTTCATAACTCTTCGTCATAACTCTTCATAACTTAAGGTGCTTCTTTGGACGCATGAGCAATACAACTTGATCTTCTTGAGGCAGAAGCAGCTCCATTAGCCACCGCTCAGGAACCAACTCATACAAGGTTAGTAACACCTAAAACAAATCAAGATAGACATGGACAGACATTTTAGGTCAAACAACACATAAACATTACACCCGTAGATTCTCTATCTTCTCTAACTGCAGAAGTCTCTAGACATAAAAGTGAGAATGCTCATCAAGGCATCTTTTTCTGACTGTCAAAGCTGTTACAAAAGTCATAAAATTCAGGCTTTGACCATCCAAGTCACCAGGGAAAGTCACCAGGGAACCCAACTTTTCAGAGATCAGCAAAGAACCAGTTACAGCAATATCTGTGAGTAGGTTCAAATTAGATAAGCTTTTTTTTGACATATGGGGGTTTATTTACTAAAGCTGGAGAGTCCAAAATCAGACTCCCTTCTGCATAGAAACCAATCAGCTTCCAGGTTTCATTGCCAAAGCTTCATTGAACAAGCTGAGGTTAGAAGCTGATTGGTTTCTATGCAGAAGGGAGTCTGATTTTGGACTCTCCAGCTTTAGTAAATAAACCCCCATGCTGTCCATATATATAGGGAAGGAGGGTCAGCCTACAAGCCAAAAGACTTCTGAAGCCCCTTAAGACTGTATTGTAGTGTACTGTTTACACACTCTGCAAATCAAGATTAAAGTCATTTGACATGATTATACAAGATTTATATAGAGCCAACAATTTGTACAGCGCTTTACAACATACAGTGAAAGGGTTAATAGTTCACTCACTTTTGCTTTGTGCCTACTAACTAGTTTATTTTATTCAAGATGTTCCCTTGGCATTTAAATGCTGTTATCTATGCACACATTTTTCCTTGAGAAATTGCAGAAGTTACTACTCTGTTGTATTTTGTTATGACTAGCCATATAGTAGTTTACTGAGATCTTTTTACTGTATTCTGATTGGTGTTTTATGGAAACCGTCTGAAATATGCCGTGTTATCATTTATTACTTAAGGACTAATCAATAATAGAGAAGTTGAATTCTGCCTCGCACATCTAGGTATTTGTGTAGCAGTGTTCCCAAAGTAAACAAAAATTATAAAACTTTTCTCTTTTTTAGATTACAAATTACAATAAAATATAAAAACAAACAAAAAGTGTCCAAAATGTCCAAATAAACCCCACAGGTGTAAACAATTGTCCAACACAGTCTTTTTTTCTTCTTCCAACAACAAGTCTCTTTCTTAACACCCGCAAATCCTGATGATAATATACCTCAAAAGAAAAAAACTCAACATAGTGTCATACCTTTTAAGTAATAAATACACACGTGCCACTCACTGTGCAACATGCAAAAAAAAAAAAAACTATATATGCAACATACTTTTTTTTTTTTTTTTTTTGCATGTTGCACAGTGAGTGGCACGTGTGTATTTATTACTTAAAAGGTATGACACTATGTTGAGTTTTTTTCTTTTGAGGTATATTATCATCAGGATTTGCGGGTGTTAAGAAAGAGACTTGTTGTTGGAAGAAGAAAAAAAGACTGTGTTGGACAATTGTTTACACCTGTGGGGTTTATTTGGACATTTTGGACACTTTTTGTTTGTTTTTATATTTTATTGTAATTTGTAATCTAAAAAAGAGAAAAGTTTTATAATTTTTGTTTGTTTGGCCTTCAAGGGTGGATGTGGATAACTTTTCTGGGATATCACATTGGTTTTTTGTGCTGTGTATTTTAATATAAGTGTTCCCAAAGTACTTTGAACTGTATGTCATTGTATGAGAGGAAGAGGCTCCTAAATTGATGTTCCTGACAGAACTGGTGTTAGAAGTGTGGGATAGGAGTGGCCATCAGAGGTAGGTGAGCATTTTTTGTCTTACTTTGCCCTGATTACCCCCTATCTTGACCAAGCCTCTGTGCTGCGGTAGCACGAGCAGTTGTCCGCTGGAGCTTTGGGAGCTCACGGGGTTAACCTAGGTTCAGTTTAAGAAATTTGTGTGTGTCCTCCATACAACCATACAGAGTAGTTTGCTAAGTGCTTATGTACGCTTGCAACTAGAGAAACTGTTAAGTAGATGTATTATAAGTCTCTGTAGGACTGTGAGACGCACCATCTACTCAGCGAGGAGATTTCTCCATTGACCTGGGATAGATGAAAGCATGGTGACAGTCTGAAGGAGTCAGAATAGGGGTGTATCTCTCCAGGTGATTTTAAGCCTTGAAGCACTTGTGCAGTTGAGAAGAATTTTGTCGGAGCTCTACGTGAGTTCAGTACAGCTTCACCCTGCACAAAGAGTAATCACCGGGAGAGAAACACATAGGCCAGCTTGCATAACATTGCTTCTTTGCTTTGCAGTGACTATGGGAAACTCCCACGGTAAGGGGAAAGACCCAGACCCTCCTAAGCCACCGCGTAAAGTGTTAAGAGAAAGAAAATTGTTAAAAAAATTAGCTAAGGAAAATGGATCAGCTCTAGGAAAATCCCAACTACTTGCTAATGAGACATGTAAAGAGTATGTTGCCCGAGTGTCACCTTGGGGTGATTATTATGTTGTCCCATGGGTAGACAACTTGGCGGGGTGGAGTACCATTATGGGGAGTGCCAGTCCTTATCCCAGAGATGGGGACAATGATGATTTTCACATGGAGATGATAAAGGGGATATGTTTAGGGGACAAAAATGCCTTTCCCTATTTTGGTCCAGATCCTGAGTGGGATATGAATGATATGAAAGGGGGTGCATTGAATTGGTTGAAGTATGACCCAGGATATAAGCGCCCAACACCAATCCCTTTTCCCCCATTTACAATTACAAGTTCAATGCGGAAGGAATAGGGTGGCCCTGCTCATGGAGCTTACAATCTAAATAATCATTGGTCATTACAATTATTTACTCTATATTCATCCAATCATACAGTGGCATTACATCAAAGTCCATGTCAATGAGATGTGTTTTCCAAGGCAAGGCTAGTAGGGTGTTGGTCCATCTGGTCACTCTTGATGTCTGGAGATGTCCTTGGTGATGTGCCTTAAGTCTTGTGGTGATGACTTTGCAAATATCTCTGGATTTGTTCTCTACAATATACTGTATGTATTGCCTTAAAATGGAGACATTTCTAAAATGGCTGATATTATTGCAAAATGGTAGGTGGTGAAGTGATTCAGTAAGGATCATCTATAATTTCCCTACACACTTGACTGCTGAGCGAATGTTTTGGAATAAGTGTTTCCCTTTTTTGTTTCTTTTTTGGACACTTTACTCGGCTTGTAAAACACTTTTCTTCCTTTCCTTTTTTCTGTCACTTTTCAAAGAGCACTTTTTTTATTTCCTCAATTTGATAATTAAGAGGAGTGGTTGAATGTTCACATGTGTGATATAAGCAGTTTTCTAGCTTACACTTCAGCTTGCTCACAGAGGGATTGTGAACTACATGGAGCCTATTTCAACCTGTAAGCCACATTTTAAAGGATAAGTTCACCTTTTGTAACATGTTACATGTTACAATTAGACCGGCCCCCGCTCCCCACTGATCCCCACTTTGACAGCTAGCAGGGGATATTCTCCCCCCTTGCTTGTTGTTTTGAACATGGCCGCATCAATCATTCACAGTGAATGAGTGGCTGTCAGCTTGTAGCCCTCAGTGAACTACCACAGTGCTGTGAAGCGCCATGGTAGTTCATTCATTCTTCCAGTCACTGTATCCGCTTGCTCGTGCATCTCGAACATCCCGTACATCCCATACAGGCAAGCAGATAGACTGGCAGGTCTGCAGGAGACCTGCATGGCACCAGCGATCTGCTGATCACTGGTGGAATGCTTTCCAGGCTCCTGCAGACAAAACAAATTAATGCACATTTTTTTAATTGCAAAAGTAGTGATGATGTGACTAAAAAAATATAACAGATTCCTCCAACCACAAAAATGGTATAAATGGATGCATTGCCCCTGATGGGATTTTGTATCTGGACAAATGCAAACACTGGCTGTCAGGATATACCAACAGTCCCTGTAGCTAATTAGCTGCAGGCATTTTTTGGCCATCAATTTTACAACAGGCTCCTTTGACAAAAGTTGATTGAGTAGTAAACTTTTCTTCAGCTGGCAGGGTCACCCACTGATGGAAACATTCTAACAGTGCATGACCAGTTTTAGAATAGAAGACACTAATGGGGGGTAGAAAGTGAGATTTTTAAGTAAAGTATATTGCCACAGGTAGACGAGTGTGTTTCTTACTTATAGAATTTATGTGTTGAGAAATATTGTGTTTTATTTTCCTACTTAGGAACATTGGTAGGTATGCTGTCTGAGGAAGAAGGGGGTGTCATTCAGATTCAGCTGTGTGTAATCTGAGATTTTAATATTCCTGCACTCAATGTTCTAGAATAACCAAAGGTCCATTTTTACCATTCCCACACAATGCAATATTCTCTGTATATTCTCTGTATGTGGAAGGAAAACGTTTACCTGTGTTGTAAAGCTTACCCATTTTATGTGTTCACCAGTGCCAATTTTTGGACCTTTTCACACTATTTGTTAAAAGTCTTAACCCCGCACTTGCAGTTTACAACTTTCAGTGCTTAGATGTGTGCAGTTTATGTTCAGAGTTTGTCTGCTCACCCCAATAGGCTTTCCCCAAGGAGGGGCCACAGAGTCCTTAGTACTCTCTGCTGCCTTCTCCCGTAATATGGAACAAAGCTAGACACTTGCAATTGAGAAACTAATAACACAAGACCTTCCATGCATATGCATACCCCCTCCCTCCTAGATTGTAAGCTCGAAAGAGTAGGGCCCTCTAACCCCTTGTGTGCTGTTTGTTGTTGCTGTTCTGTTTCATGTATTGTCCCCCCCTCTATTGTACAGCGCTGAGCAAATCCTTTGGCGCTATATAAACTCGATGTAATAATAATAATAATAATAATATGCAGAGAGCCCACTCCAATGACTCTCTTGCTGCGTTTTGATGATAATTTCGAGATTCTAAGGTGCTGCTTCCTGCTGTAATGTGTAAACCAGCACGGCAACGCAGAACATCTTGGGGAGGACATTTAGTAAATGTGTTAGATTGCTGTCAATTTCAATCACCACCGTAGACAAAGGTTAGCGTAATCAATATTTTCTTAGCAATTGGATAGTCAACAAAATTTTTAAAAATGTTCACAGTTTTTAATAGAAATTAAAGATTGCAAAGGGAATGGAGAACGGTGTCAGCCTCAGAAAGTTTTTTTAAGACTTACCAGTGAAACAGATATTAATCACACAGATGTCTACTGGGTAGCTGTGTGTTTTCATCACTTTAAACTAACATTGACCCATTCCTTCCAGGCTTTGTGTAACCACACTTTGATTTACAAAGTTACATAGTTACATAGTTAGTCTGGCTGAAAAAAGACAAAAGTCCATCCAGTTCAACCATAAAAAAAAAAAGTTATAATCCTGCACCGACAGTTGATCCAGAAGAAGGCAAATAAAACCCAGCAAAGCACGATCCAATTTGCTCCTGCAGGGAAAACAATTCCTTCCTGATCCCCCGAGAGGCAATCGGATATTCCATGGATCAACTTTCCCTATAAATGTTATATCCAGTTATATTCTGTGTATCCAAGAAACAATCCAGGACTTTCCTACAGCAATCCACTGAGCTGGACACAACCAACTCTTGATGGAGTCTATTCCACATTTTCACAGCTCTCACTATGAAGAAACCTTTCCATGTTTGGAGATTAAATTTCTTTTCCTCCAGACATAAAGAGCGCCCCCTTGTCCTCTGTGATGACCTCAGGGGGAATAACTACACCGAGTTCACTATATGAACCACTGATGTATTTATACATGGAGATCATATCCCCCCTTATGTATTATACATGGAGATCATATCCCCCCTTATGTATTATACATGGAGATCATATCCCCCCTTATGTATTATACATGGAGATCATATCCCCCCCTTATGTATTATACATGGAGATCATATCCCCCCTTATGTATTATACATGGAGATCATATCCCCCCCTTATGTATTATACATGGAGATCATATCCCCCCCTTATGTATTATACATGGAGATCATATCCCCCTTATGTATTATACATGGAGATCATATCCCCCCTTATGTATTATACATGGAGATCATATCCCCCCTTATGTATTATACATAGAGATCATATCCCCCTTATGTATTATACATGGAGATTATATCCCCCTTATGTATTATACATGGAGATCATATCCCCCCTTATGTATTATACATGGAGATCATATCCCCCCTTATGTATTATACATAGAGATCATATCCCCCCTTATGTATTATACATGGAGATTATATCCCCCTTATGTATTATACATGGAGATCATATCCCCCCTTATGTATTATACATGGAGATCATATCCCCCCTTATGTATTATACATGGAGATCATATCCCCCCCTTATGTATTATACATGGAGATCATATCCCCCCTTATGTATTATACATGGAGATCATATCCCCCCTTATGTATTACACATGGAGATCATATCCCCCCCTTATGTATTATACATGGTGATCATATCCCCCCCTTATGTATTATACATGGTGATCATATCCCCCCCTTATGTATTATACATGGAGATCATATCCCCCTTATGTATTATACATGGAGATCATATCCCCCTTATGTATTATACATGGAGATCATATCCCCCCTTATGTATTATACATGGAGATCATATCCCCCCTTATGAATTATACATGGAGATCATATCCCCCTTATGTATTATACATGGAGATCATATCCCCCCTTATGTATTATACATGGAGATCATATCCCCCCTTATGAATTATACATGGAGATCATATCCCCCCTTATGTATTATACATGGAGATCATATCCCCCTTATGTATTATACATGGTGATCATATCCCCCCCCTTATGTATTATACATGGAGATCATATCCCCCTTATGTATTACACATGGAGATCATATCCCCCCTTATGTATTATACATGGAGATCATATCCCCCTTATGTATTATACATGGAGATCATATCCCCCCTTATGTATTATACATGGTGATCATATCCCCTCCTTATGTATTATACATGGAGATCATATCCCCCCTTATGTATTATACATGGAGATCATATCCCCCCTTATGTATTATACATGGAGATCATATCCCCCCTTATGTATTATACATGGAGATCATATCCCCCCCTTATGTATTATATATGGAGATCATATCCCCCCTATGTATTATACATGGAGATCATATCCCCCCTTATGTATTATACATGGAGATCATATCCCCCCTTATGTATTATACATGGTGATCATATCCCCTCTTATGTATTATACATGGAGATCATATCCCCCCTTAATCTCCTCTTCCCAAGAGAGAATAAATTCAGTTCCTCTAATCTTTCCTCATAGCTGATTTCCTCCATGCCTCTTATCAGTTTGGTTGCCCTTCTCTGTACTTTCTCCAGTCCCCCAATGTTCTTTTTGTGCATTGGTGCCCAAAATTGAACTGCATCTTCCAGGTGAGGTCTTACTAATGATTTGTACCGGGGGGGGGGGATGATATCTCTCTCTCTGGAGTCTATACCTCTTTTAATACAAGAGAGGATTTTGCTCGCTTTAGAGCCCGCTGCTTGGCATTGCATGCCATTATTAAGCTTGTGATCTACCAGAGCTCCCAGATTCTTCTCCACCATTGCCCCCCCCCCCCAGTTTTACCCCCCCAGTATGTATGATGCATGCATATTTTTAGCCCCCAAGTGCAGAACCTTACATTTATCAACATTAAACCTCATTGGCCCCATAGTCCCCCAATTACACAGAGCATTGAGGTCGGCTTGTAAATTGGAGACATCCTGTAAGGACGTTATTCCCCGGCACAGCTTGGTGTCATCTGCAAAGACTGAAATGGGATTTATAATCCCAGACCCTATAGCGTTTATAAATATATTAAAAAGTAAAAGGTCCCAACACTGAACCTTGGGGTACCCCACTAATAACACTGAACCTTGGGGTACACCACTGACAACCCTACACCATTCAGTGTATGAATCATTAACCACTACTCTTTGAATACGATCTTTTAGCCAGTTTTCTATCCATTTACATACAGATTTTTCCAAACCTGTAGACTTTACCTTACACATTAGCCGTGTGTGGGGAACTGTGTCAAACGCTTTTGCAAAATCCAAGTATACCACGTCCACAGCCACCCCTCTGTCCAAGTATACCACGTCCACTGCCACCCCTCTGTCCAAGTATACCACGTCCACTGCCACCCCTCTGTCCAAGTATACCACTTCCAGCGCCATCCCTCTTTGCAAGTATACCACGTCCACCGCTACCCCTCTGTCCAAGTATACCACGTCCACAGTCACCCCTCTGTCCAAGGTCTTGCTCACCCCCTCATAAAAAGAAATCAGATTTGTTTGACACCTTCTGTCTTTCATGAATCCATGCTGTCTGTTGTTTAAAATATTTTTTTCCAGTAAGAACTCATCTATGTGGTCTTTTATTAAACTCTCCAGTATCTCCCCAACTATAGAAGTTACACTAACAGGTCTATAATTACTTGGTAAAGATTTGGAACCCTTTTTAAATATTGGCCCCACATTGGCCTTACGCCAGTCCAGTGGTACTATGCCAGTCATTAAAGAGTCCCTAAAAATTAGAAACAATGGCTTTGAAATTACAGAGCTCAAGTACCAGTGGGTGTATGCCATGTGGTCCAGGGGCTTTATTCACCTTTATTCTGTCTAAATATTTTAGGATCATATCAATTGTGAGCCAATGTGAATCATCTGGAGATGTGTCAGTACCACACCCATTATGGACAAGAGCTCCCCCATGCTCCTTTGTATACACAGAGCTTAAGAAGGTATTAAATAAATTTGCCTTCTCTTTGTCCCCAGTCACCCCCTCTAGATGATTCTGTAAAGGGCCTACATGCTTGGGCCGGACCTTTTTACTGTTCATATATTTGAAGAATTTTTTGGGGTTGGTCCTGCTATCTTTTGCAATAAGTCGTTCCTTTTCAATTTTTGTGCCTTTATTTCCTTTTTGCATATTCTGTTATATTCTTTGTACTGTGTAATCGATGATCGCGTTCCTTTATTTTTATATTTAATAAAAGCTCTTTTCTTATTATCTATAGCTTTTTTAACTTTGGCCACAAGCCACATAGGTTTGATTTTTAGCCTTTTAAACGAGTTGCCCATGGGAATATATTTTGCAGTGTGTGCAGTATTTTTGAAGAACTCCCATTTCTGTGTTGTGTTCATTTCTGTTTTGTGTTTACAGAAATGACTATTCAATTACCTTTTGTTTGAATTTGATAATGACATAAACACTCTATTCAAGTTATCATTACAAAGATATTTTTACAAAGCAAATATAGTTTTCTAATATACATGTCAGGTATTTGTGTGATCTCTATAATTAACAATCCTCATTTTATTTTGCAGAAAATTATGGAAGTTAAGCAACATTTGGAATTTTGATCAAGACTTTTCAATATCATTTATTATTATATCATGGGTAACACATTGGGTAAGACTGAGTTAAAAAAAACTAAATCAGCATTATTAATTTCAATGAAGTTGTAGTAGTTAATCAAGGTAAAACCGAATAACAACAAAAATAATAAAAATCCATCTCTTCTCCAGTATGTACAAAGTTTGCAACATGTTCAGGGTGAGATAGTGGTATCATTAAAACAAATAAAAATCAAGTGCCAAAAGCGTTATGAAAATATAAATAATACATTTGCCACAGAAGATTTGCTACAAAATAGAATCAATGTAACATTATGGTTCATTAGTGATCGAACAGCCTTCTATGCCAGGGCCAGGATCTGAATGTTTCGAGAGGAGAACATAATGGATATCATGAGGAACCATATTGTCCAGGGCTGCCTTATGAGTAATGCTTGGGCTTAAACACCTTTACTTACTAGAGGCAATCATTAGTTCATAAAAGCAATGATTTTGGACTAGGTCAATCACTTCCAAAATTGTAGGGAGATAGGGTGATAAGAGAATTTCCAATGTCTAGTTACACTAACTCTCACCGCCAAGAGAATATGCACAGCTATGTGTCTATGGGGTAAGGGGGAGGGCGGGGGGGTGAAAGATTGTCGATTTATGCGTTTAATAGTGCTAACCTTGGAGACGAGAAAATATTGCTGTTAGGGATATCAGACAAGATTTGAAATCTTGATGCCAGAATTTCCAAAAATGTGCAGCTCCAGAATCTAAGGAAAATATCTTAAAAGTTTTAGATCTTTTAGGGTGTTAAATATCATCTTTTGAGTGAGTTCCCATAGAGAGGAACACCAATCACTTTGTATATGGATTGGAATGCTCTTGTTCATTGCACCTTACCATGGTATAAGAGGCTCCTAGCTCTATTTCCTATTGCCTGTAAGAGGCTCCTAGCTCTATTTCCTATTGCATGTAAGAGGCTCCTAGCTCTATTTCCTATTGCCTGTAAGAGGCTCCTAGCTCTATTTCCTATTGCCTGTAAGAGGCTCCTAGCTCTATTTCCTATTGCCTGTAAGAGGCTCCTAGCTCTATTTCCTATTGCCTGTAAGAGGCTCCTAGCTCTATTTCCTATTGCCTGTAAGAGGCTCCTAGCTCTATTTCCTATTGCATGTAAGAGGCTCCTAGCTCTATTTCCTATTGCATGTAAGAGGCTCCTAGCTCTATTTCCTATTGCATGTAAGAGGCTCCTAGCTCTATTTCCTATTGCCTGTAAGAGGCTCCTAGCTCTATTTCCTATTGCCTGTAAGAGGTTCCTAGCTCTATTTCCTATTGCATGTAAGAGGCTCCTAGCTCTATTTCCTATTGCATGTAAGAGGCTCCTAGCTCTATTTCCTATTGCATGTAAGAGGCTCCTAGCTCTATTTCCTATTGCCTGTAAGAGGCTCCTAGCTCTATTTCCTATTGCCTGTAAGAGGCTCCTAGCTCTATTTCCTATTGCATGTAAGAGGCTCCTAGCTCTATTTCCTATTGCATGTAAGAGGTTCCTAGCTCTATTTCCTATTGCCTGCAAGAGGCTCCTAGCTCTATTTCCTATTGCATGTAAGAGGTTCCTAGCTCTATTTCCTATTGCCTGCAAGAGGCTCCTAGCTCTATTTCCTATTGCATGTAAGAGGCTCCTAGCTCTATTTCCTATTGCCTGTAAGAGGCTCCTAGCTCTATTTCCTATTGCACGTGAAGTCTCACATTAACAAAGACCTGCCTTTGTTGAAAAAGTGTGATGCCTCTCTAGTTAGGGGAGTTAATAGATAAATAATATCATGCCGATTGAAGTGGGGTACATAGCATATTAGGATTATGCTTAAGGCCAGTTCACACTACATGTGTTTCAGTTGCTTTTTTTTTGCATCCAAAATGCACAGAAAGTAGGTGATATTGTTGTCAATGTGATAGTTCACATCAGCGCTTGCAGTTCCAGTGCGTTCCGGTTGTAGAAAAAAAAAGTAGAAAATGCTGTATTTTTTCTGCACAGAACTGTACTGGAACGCAGTAAAACGCATCAACAGGATGTATGGGCAAGCAGATATACTGAAAGAAAGACTCAATGAACTACCACAGTGCTCCACAGTGCCGTGGCAGTTCATTGAGAACTACAAGTCGTAAGCCGCTAAGGCTGTCGAGATTTGTAGTTTCTCATTCACAGAGCACATTTTTCATTTGACAGCTAGCGGGGCAGCGGGGGAGTCGGGGGCGGTCTGATCATGTTGCATGCACCAGGTTATGAAAGATGAACTTATCCTTTAAAGCAGTGTACTATTTGGAGATATCTATATAGGTCCCAAGAGGGCAGGTGAAATTTAGTCTGGAGGTGCAAAAACAATTTAATATCACCCCCAACATTTAAATCCTTGATTTTCCATATTCCTCTACCTAACCACATAGTAATAGAAAGATCCGGGATTAGAGGAGTTAATACTGATATGGGAATGTTAGGTGAGATGCTATGTGAATGACTTGAGGTTAAAGAAAAATGTTTCCTCCAATCTTTAACAGAGGCAATCATAGGATGGGAGAGGAGTGAAGGTCACATACTTATATTGATCACATGGTTTGTTTATAAACAATGAGCTAGAGCGTATTACACCCTTATAGAGGCGGTACCAACATCTTATACATACTATACATTTCAACAACAATATAACAACATGGGACTTTTTAGGTACCAATACTTACCGCTAATTACTAAAATCCATAACTGTATTAATTCTCCATAAAACATTGTTTTGCTATAAAACATTACGGGTTTTTGGCTATGATATTGCATACAATTTGCAGGACCATCTTTCAAGTGAAGCTGCAAATTTACCACCTCATCAGTGGAATATTTTGAGGCACATAATTGATGTCCATATATAAAGAATTTCTATAAACATACCTTTACCAACCATCTATTTGGGATTTTGATGGCAACGTAGCTGTTCTTGAGGTTGACTCGAGATTGCATTCATTTGCAATACAAGATTTTCTACATTGTTACTGCCCTGAACCAATCACCCAAACTGCTGCACGTAAGATAGATGGGACACTCATTTTAGAGGAATTCACATTGGCTGTCAAATACAGTCCAAAGCCCAGAGTTGACTGCTTATTATAACCTGTTCCTGGATTTGGCTGTCCCTTTTCTTTGTGCATTTAACTCTATCTCCACTACTACCCCTTCCATATATGGCCTTCTAGAAGTTCACATATCGGTTGTTCCTAAAGCTGGGAAGAACTCGATGTTTGTAACAAACTACTGACCAATCTTTCTTAAACGTCAACTTAAAACTCTTCGCAAAAATCCAGACCAATCGTATGCTCCCATTGCTTCACTCTCCTTGTTATTAAAGACCAGGTAAGGATTATCCCAGGAAGAGAAGCTTGAGTCAACACCACTAAAGCCCCCAACTTCCACCATTGGCTCACTATCTTGAAGTGATTGGGATTTTTCCTATCCTTAGATGCAAAGCAGGCATTTGACATGCTGTCCTAAGACTACATGTCAGTTCTTCTAGGCTCGATTGGCATTCCAGACCACTTATTTCATTTTATTATGCCCCTATACGATAAACCAACAGCCGAGTGCGAGTAAATGGCTACCTGTCTAATGCCTTCTCCATTCACAACCGCATGAGACAAAGCTGCCCTCTATTTCCTTTGTTGTTTATGATAACACTAGAACCCTTTCTGCATTGCCCCAGAGCAAATAGTGATATCAAGGGTCTAACGATTAGTAGATCACTCGTTTAAATTAGCAGCATTCGCCGATAACATTTTATTGTTCTTTACATAACCCTATGTCATGCTCCCTAATCTACTGAAGGACTTTGAACTCTTTCAGTATATCTCCCAAATTAACTTTAGTAAGTCCCATGCCTTTAACATCACTATACCCAATCTGTTATCTCGCAACTGCAACAGTTGGCTGATCTGTGTTAACAAACCAGCAAAGAAACTTGCATGATGTTATTGTCAAAATATGTTCATAACTATGTTTGGTCAATAATATAACCTACATTATTATTATTATTATTACATCTAGTTTATATAGCGCCAAAGGGTTTGCTCAGCGCTGTACAATAGGGGGGACAATACATGGCACTCAAAATACATTCCCAAATGATTTGTTCACAAAGAGCAACAACCCACCAGAAATCTGTAATTTATCAATGGTAGCAGCTATAATGCTAGTATTAGCACAGCAGTAGCACTAGCTTAAGCAAAGCTTGGTTACGAATACCTGTGTTACAAAAAAAAAATACTACATGAAAATACCAGACTTGGAAACTGCTGTGCCCCTGTTCATCTCTCTCCCTGTTTTTTGTTTGTTTTTTGTTTTTTTTTTAAGGTGAACATGCATCGCAGCTGGATGATGGTTTTGCTAATCAGCAGGATGGTGGTTCAAACATTAAACCACATGAAGAGATGGTAGCCCATCTCCAGCCCTTAGATGGTAAGATCACTTTTTCTAAGTAGCCAAAAACAAGCTAGTAATATTTCTTGTACAATATTGGTTTTTCACTTTTTTCATGGTTGAAGAAATAACTAAGTACAATAATTTAGAAAAGGACTCTCGCAGGGGACCAATTGTCATATATATAGTACAATCAATGACACATAAACAGATTAGCCTTCAACAAGAACACACCCTAGTTAGAGTGAGATGAACCTGAGTAAAATACTCAGCCGAGGTAAATCACGGTAGAGAGCTGTGGGAAGGGAGGAGGCAGGGGAGACAACATTGCAGAGGAACAAGGAAAGAAGTACAGTTAGGAAAAGAAAGAAAGAAAGAAAGAAAGAAAGAGAAGGTCAAGTAGAAAGAAACAGTATTAAGAGAACCTGAGTGCAAGGACCCCCTTAAAATTGGTATGAACCCAAGCTGTATTTGAAAAGAGAAGGGTGAGCGTAAGACCATCAAGGGCTCCAAATTTTCAGGAACCGATGATGAGAATTAGAGATGAGCGAATCGAACTAGGCGAACCGGAATTCGAGTCGAATTTCAGGAAATATTCGATTCGTGTCGAAACCGAAATTTTGCCTACTTCGGGTGCGCGAATCGAACATTTCCCGATCAGCCGGCAAAAGTGTCCCTGCAGTGAGCTCCGCTATTTCTGACAGTTCTCTGACAGAAGGAACACATGTTTAGCGGTTGAAACATTGTATCTATTAGTTTACATTTAGGATACAGATGTTTCAACCGCTGTACATGTGAAGAAGCTGTGAGAGAACTGTCAGAAATAGAGGAACTCTGCACATACACTTTTTGCCGGCATGGAATTATTCTTCTTTTCATTATACTTCTTCTTCTTCTTCTTCTTCTTCTTCTTCTTCTTCTTCTTCTTCTTCTTCTTCTTCTTCATCCTCATCCTCTTCTTCTGAGGATGAGGATGAGGATGAAGAAGAAGAAGAAGAAGTAGGATGAAAAGAAGAATAATTCCAAGCTGGCAAAAAGTGTATGTGCAGAGTTCCTCTATTCTGCAGATACACTTAGAGGAGCTCTGCAGATACACTTAGAGGAGCTCTGCACATACACTTTTTGCCGGCTTGGAATTAATCTTATTTTCATCCTACTTCTTCTTCTTCTTCTTCTTCTTCTTCTTCATCCTCATCCTCATCCTCAGAAGAAGAAGAGGATGAGGATGAGGATGAAGAAGAAGAAGAAGAAGTAGGATGAAAATAAGAATAATTCCAAACCGGAAAAAAGTGTATGTGCAGAGCTCCTCTAAGTGTATCTGCAGAGCTCCTCTAAGTGTATCTGCAGAATAGAGGAACTCTGCACATACACTTCTTGCCGGAAACCGCTGTATGGAGTGAATGTCCCAGAACTGTCAGAAATAGACTATTTATGACAGTTCTGGGACATTCACTGCATACAGCTGTTTTAACCGCTGTATGGAGGGAATGTCATGGAACTGTCAGAAATAGACTATTAATGACAGTTCTGGGACTGTCCTTCAATGCAGCGGTTGAAACATTGTATGTATTTGTTTCCATAAATGGATCCATTTATGGAAACAAATACATACAATGTTTCAACCGCTGCATGGAAGGACAGTCCCTGAACTGTCATTAATAGTCTATTTCTGACAGTTCCATGACATTCCCTCCATACAGCGGTTAAAACAGCTGTATGGAGTGAATGTCCCAGATCTATCAGAAATAGACTATTTATGACAGTTCTGGGACATTCACTGCATACAGCTGTTTTAACCGCTGTATGGAGGGAATGTCATGGAACTGTCAGAAATAGACTATTAATGACAGTTCAGGGACTGTCCTTCCATACAGCGGTTGAAACATTGTATGTATTTGTTTCCATAAATGGATCCATTTATGGAAACAAATACATACAATGTTTCAAGCGCTGTATGGAAGGACAGTCCCAGAACTGTCATTAATAGTCTATTTCTGACAGTTCCATGACATTCCCTCCATACAGCGGTTAAAACAGCTGTATGGAGTGAATGTCCCAGATCTATCAGAAATAGACTATTTATGACAGTTCTGGGACATTCACTGCATACAGCTGTTTTAACCGCTGTATGGAGGGAATGTCATGGAACTGTCAGAAATAGACTATTAATGACAGTTCTGGGACTGTCCTTCCATACAGCGGTTGAAACATTGTATGTATTTGTTTCCATAAATGGATCCATTTATGGAAACAAATACATACAATGTTTCAACCGCTGTATGGAAGGACAGTCCCAGAACTGTCATTAATAGTCTATTTCTGACAGTTCCATGACATTCCCTCCATACAGCGGTTAAAACAGCTGTATGGAGTGAATGTCCCAGATCTATCAGAAATAGACTATTTATGACAGTTCTGGGACATTCACTGCATACAGCTGTTTTAACCGCTGTATGGAGGGAATGTCATGGAACTGTCAGAAATAGACTATTAATGACAGTTCAGGGACTGTCCTTCCATACAGCGGTTGAAACATTGTATGTATTTGTTTCCATAAATGGATCCATTTATGGAAACAAATACATACAATGTTTCAACCGCTGTATGGAAGGACAGTCCCTGAACTGTCATTAATAGTCTATTTCTGACAGTTCCATGACATTCCCTCCATACAGCGGTTAAAACAGATGTATGGAGTGAATGTCCCAGATCTATCAGAAATAGACTATTTATGACAGTTCTGGGACATTCACTGCATACAGCTGTTTTAACCGCTGTATGGAGGGAATGTCATAGAACTGTCAGAAATAGACTATTAATGACAGTTCAGGGACTGTCCTTCCATACAGCGGTTGAAACATTGTATGTATTTGTTTCCATAAATGGATCCATTTATGGAAACAAATACATACAATGTTTCAACCGCTGCATGGAAGGACAGTCCCTGAACTGTCATTAATAGTCTATTTCTGACAGTTCCATGACATTCCCTCCATACAGCGGTTAAAACAGCTGTATGGAGTGAATGTCCCAGATCTATCAGAAATAGACTATTTATGACAGTTCTGGGACATTCACTGCATACAGCTGTTTTAACCGCTGTATGGAGGGAATGTCATGGAACTGTCAGAAATAGACTATTAATGACAGTTCAGGGACTGTCCTTCCATGCAGCGGTTGAAACATTGTATGTATTTGTTTCCATAAATGGATCCATTTATGGAAACAAATACATACAATGTTTCAACCGCTGCATGGAAGGACAGTCCCAGAACTGTCATTAATAGTCTATTTCTGACAGTTCTATGACATTCCCTCCATACAGCGGTTGAAACCGCTGTATGGAGTGAATGTCCCAGAACTGTCAGAAATAGACAGAAACTGTCACAGAACTGTCCTTCTCATCCTTCTCCTTCTTCTCATCCTTCTTCTCATCCTTCTTCTCATCCTTCTCCTTCTTCTCATCCTTCTCCTTCTTCTCATCCTTCTCCTTCTGCTCATCCTTCTTCTCATCCTTCTCCTTCTTCTCATCCTTCTCCTTCTCCTTCTTCTCATCCTTCTCCTTCTCCTTCTTCTCATCCTTCTTCTTCTGCTGCTCCTTCTTCTCATCCTTCTCCTTCTTCTCATCCTTCTTCTTCTCATCCTTCTCCTTCTTCTCATCCTTCTCCTTCTCCTTCTTCTCATCCTTCTCCTTCTTCTCATCCTTCTCCTTCTTCTCATCCTTCTCCTTCTCCTTCTCCTTCTTCTCTTCCTTCTCCTTCTTATCATCCTTCTCCTTCTTCTCATCATTCTCCTTCTTCTCATCCTTCTCCTTCTTCTCATCCTTCTTCTTCTCATCCTTCTCCTTCTTCTCATCCTTCTTCTTCTCATCCTTCTCCTTCTCATCCTTCTTCTTCTCATCCTTCTCCTTCTCCTTCTTCTCATCCTTCTCCTTCTTCTCATCCTTCTCCTTCTTCTCATCCTTCTCCTTCTTCTCATCCTTCTCCTTCTTCTCCTTCTTCTCATCCTTCTTCTTCTCATCCTTCTCCTTCTTCTCATCCTTCTCCTTCTTCTCATCCTTCTCCTTCTCCTTCTTCTCATCCTTCTCCTTCTCCTTCTTCTCATCCTTCTCCTTCTTCTCATCCTTCTCCTTCTTCTCATCCTTCTCCTTCTCCTTCTTCTCATCCTTCTTCTTCTCATCCTTCTCCTTCTCCTTCTTCTCATCCTTCTTCTTCTCATCCTTCTCCTTCTTCTCATCCTTCTCCTTCTTCTCATCCTTCTCCTTCTTCTCATCCTTCTCCTTCTTCTCATCCTTCTCCTTCTTCTCATCCTTCTCCTTCTTCTCATCCTTCTCCTTCTCCTTCTTCTCATTCTTCTTCTTCTCATCCTTCTCCTTCTCCTTCTTCTCATCCTTCTCCTTCTTCTCATCATTCTCCTTCTTCTCATCCTTCTCCTTCTTCTCATCCTTCTTCTTCTCATCCTTCTCCTTCTTCTCATCCTTCTTCTTCTCATCCTTCTCCTTCTTCTCATCCTTCTCCTTCTCCTTCTTCTCATCCTTCTCCTTCTCCTTCTTCTCATCCTTCTCCTTCTTCTCATCCTTCTCCTTCTTCTCATCCTTCTCCTTCTCCTTCTTCTCTTCCTTCTCCTTCTTATCATCCTTCTCCTTCTTCTCATCATTCTCCTTCTTCTCATCATTCTCCTTCTTCTCATCCTTCTCCTTCTTCTCATGCTTCTTCTTCTCATCCTTCTCCTTCTTCTCATCCTTCTTCTTCTCATCCTTCTCCTTCTCATCCTTCTTCTTCTCATCCTTCTCCTTCTTCTCATCCTTCTCCTTCTTCTCATCCTTCTCCTTCTTCTCATCCTTCTCCTTCTTCTCCTTCTTCTCATCCTTCTTCTTCTCATCCTTCTCCTTCTTCTCATCCTTCTCCTTCTTCTCATCCTTCTCCTTCTCCTTCTTCTCATCCTTCTCCTTCTCCTTCTCCTTCCTCATCTCCAAGGGCATTTAAATTAAAGGTACAGTGTTCTGCACTAATTTAAAGGCTCTCTGAAGCCTAGAAACCCTTTAAATAAGTCATCTTCGTAGCGGAGAAATTCGCATCGAATCGAATTTCACACTGGAATTCGCCGAATCAGCCGAATCGAATTTTTCATTTCTTCGCTCATCTCTAATGAGAATCATTAAGGATACTCAACATTTTTTCATAAATCATGAGTGTGGTCATAATATTCCTCACCTCCACAATCTGAGCAGTTGGTTTCTGCCAGGCCCTAGCAATAGCCCTTTTAGCCGCTATAAAAAGATAGGTAGCAAGTCTCTGCTGGTGTGATAGAAGGCCAGGAAGTGGGCAATTGAGTAGCGCATGATGAGGATTTCTATGGTAAGTAGAGTGAAAAAGGGTTGACAATAGACCATACACTCTGGACCAAAAGCCCACTAATCCTGGGCACATCCACCATACGTGTAGCTAACCTCCACGGATTGCGCAAACTGCACATCGATCAGCACAGGATGGGTTCGCGTGGGAAATCTGTGCCAGGACCCAGTACCATCAGAGAAGCACCTTATACGTCACTTCCATAGTGGTAGTGAATTAGATAAGGACCAAAAGTGTCCGTTGATTATCTGCTCCTGTCCTAATTAATCTTTGCTAGCTAGCTTTGGAATGTGCGCACACTGGAAGAGACTCACGCTGACACACATGTTCAGTCTATGAACACTTCCAGTTTATTATAATGAGAA